>NC_009181.1:815726-820726 GCF_000149385.1 Cryptococcus deneoformans B-3501A
CAATATGATGAGTACGAACGTCGATGCATGGCGCGGAGCATGCTTGTGATAAACTTGTAGATGCCGAAGCTTTCTTTCACAAGCGGCACCAAAGCCGAGATTCGGCATTCGTTATTGGCTGAGCCACGGAAGTGAGCAAAGATGAGTTTCTGGAAAGATTCAATTTGGTCTTGAAGAGTCATCAAATCGGTGATGGTCTCGTAACTACCTGTCAGCGCATATATCTATTTTTGAGCACTTACCCTTCATTGGGGTCATCAATATTTTTCAAACTGATGTACTCCTCGTACTCGAACAGTCCATTAAATTCCGGATGATGTCGATGGAATCTGAGCTTAGCCAAAAGAAACGAGGTGTACGCCTTGATTAGAGCACCGTAACCCTTGCCAGAATCTCCAACTGTTCGGCCACAGGTTTCGAGCCATCCAGTTTGGGCATGCGCTTCTTTCAGGGTCTGTTCGTCAGCGTGCTCCATGGTCAGGTAGACTCACGACCGGGTGACCCTCTTGAAGGAGCTTATGGACGACAATGAGAGCTTTGAATGTCTGTACCTCATCGGCCAGAATAGGCTGGGTTCGGAGGCCATTCCAGACGGACAAAGAAGAGTGATAGTCCCAAGTGTACACGATACATTCTGTTTGTTAGCTGTGCATGAGAGCTTGTCGGCTTACTCCTGACGTGTTTCTGCTCTGCGCAAGGCGTCAGCATTACTGAAGGCAGGGCTAGGTCAGTGGCTTACTAGGGGCTGTTTCTTCAGGGCTAGTGGCCTTCTTTATGTTGACACTGAGCTCTGCTTCAGTCTTTTCCTTGTCTACGGGCCTGGTAGGCTGATGACTGGAACCACTGGCCGCAGCTCGCACGGTGGGATAGTCGTCGTAGTCGGCATTGTGGCGGCCGAACCTGGAGAGGATAAGCGCTGCAATCCCTACGCATGGAGGATGACTTACATTGTGACGTGACTGTGCTTATGACTGAGGATGTCTCGATGTGGATGGGGTAGATGGAATGGATGGGGGATGAGCTAGGAGATTACCGTAGACTATAAGAGGGCTATCTACTATCGCGGACGGCTGGACAAAGCATGGGAGCAGCGTGGCACGTGACACGCCGTTGCAATCACCACCAACCATAAGCCATGACGTTATTCATGTTGGCGGCGCTCTTGGCCGCCCCCCCCACTATGCCACGTGTAGACATGCCTATTCGCTCTTCGGCCGCAGGTGCCCCATGTAGGCATGCGTTGTGGTTTGGCCATTGGTCAAAGAGCCAAGAACCGTCACTCACTGACCATGCGTACGTACTACTAATGATACGACGCATACTATTACAATAATCCGTCGTCCAATTGTCACCAGCCTTACCGTCACTCAACAATACGGCAACCACAACATCTTACACATTCTGCATACCCACGCATCGGTACCGCACCCCATATTCAATCCGTCATCCCCCTCTTTGCTTAATGGATGGCACCATTCGACCTCGATGCCTGCATCGATCGTCTTCGCAACAAACAGCTTCTCGGCGAGGCTCTGATCCGCGAGATTTGCGAGAAAACCAAGGAAGTATTGATGCGCGAGAGCAATGTAGTCCATGTCTCGTCGCCTGTTACTGTCGTTGGAGACATTCACGGGCAGTTCCACGACTTGATCGAAATATTTCGGATAGGAGGGGCGGCTCCCAATACCAATTATCTTTTCCTAGGTACGAGCGACTCACGAGTGGCATTGCGCTGACTTGCCCTTAGGAGATTATGTCGACCGAGGGCTACACTCTGTGGAAACAATATCACTCCTCACCTGTCTCAAACTTCGTTACCCTGAACGCATCCAGCTTATTCGAGGGAATCACGAGTCCAGAGCCGTTACGCAGGTTAGTAATTCTTTGAAGTATGGTGAGCGTGTGAAGAAAAATACAAAAGAGGACCCTGAGGCTTTTGGGCCTGTGGAGATGGCTTACTTGGTGGGTCCGAGGTACGCTCATATGAGAAACCCGCCACCCGGTGAGCACGAGAGAACGGAAATCTGATGCTCATAACCATTTTGACCTGATTCCGGATTCATTGCTGACAACGTTAGACATACGGCTTCTACCTTGAATGTACTAGAAAATACGGATCACCTGCCGTATGGCAGTATTTTACCGACATGTTTGATTATCTCACGCTCAGCGTGGTGATCGACGATGCTATTTTCTGCGTACATGGGGGCCTTAGTCCTTCTATACACCAGATTGACCAGATCAAGATTATCGACAGGTTTAGAGAAATACCACATGAAGGCCCAATGGCTGATTTGGTATGGTCAGATCCCGATCCGGAGAAAGAAGACTTTGCAATAAGTCCCAGGTCAGTTCTTTCCATCAGGCTTATATACAGCTAACAATGAACCAGGGGGGCTGGCTATACGTTCGGCGCCTCCATTGTCAAAAAATTCCTTCATCTCAATAATATGAACCATGTACTGCGCGCCCACCAGCTCTGTATGGAAGGATATTCTGTACTTTATAATGATCAACTCAGCACTGTTTGGAGTGCCCCAAATTACTGTTATAGGTAAGTCTCACATTGATTCATATATTTGTTCCTTACGTGGATAGGTGCGGTAATATGGCGAGTATTCTGGAGGTATCTCCAGGAGGAAGAAGGTTCTTCAATGTATTCAGCGCAGCGCCCGAAAATGAAGTAAGTTACGTCTTTTCATCTCGTGCAAGACTTCATTAATTCTCGCCACAGCGTGACGGTCCGAGTCAACAACAGCCAGGAAAGGTGTGTGATATATTGCCACAAGAAATACCACTTGAATATGCCTAACAGTTGTATCAGCAAATCGAATACTTCCTCTGATCAATCTAGTACCCTGCATAATGATACCTTCACCAATCCAAAGTTCCAAATAATTCGTCGATCAGCCCGTAGCTTCTCCCTCTAATAACTTCTTTACTCCCATTCATTACGTCTTTTATGTCCGGTAATGACCAATCTTTTGTCACTTTCCAGCGTTTACCTATGAACACTTTGGCTTCCCACGTACCACCCCGCACCGGCGTCGTTTTGAAGTAATAAGCAAGGGCATCAAAGAAAGATTCTTCTAGGGCAAGGGTTCTTGTGGTATCTGCGAATGCATTGATTGGCATGGTCAGCATCAGTCGAAAACAGACGTGAAACCGACCAACACCTACATGATAATATCACTTCCGGCCCGAAAGTTTCGTCCTCCACATCGGCCACGCTCGAAGGCTCAGTCAGACTCAATAGAGTATGTAATAGCAAGGGATACAAATGTGGAAAATATATCTGAAGTACGCCCGTTATTCCGCTAGAACTTATGACAATTTAGAGTCATACTTACAAGATCACACATGAGAATGTGAGAGATCAGACCAAACTCCTCACGAAGATGAGAAGTGTTTTGTCCCCAAGCCAACGGGCGAGCAACAACCTTAGCGTGGCATTTTGGCGGCCGCCATGAGTCTATACACTTTTCGCAGAGGGGTATAACAGCTGGAAGATCCGTCAATACTATGGTGTCTTGCGGAGCCAAGTGTGCAGCGAGGTGCAAGGAAGCAACCGATTGGCCAGAGCCAAGTTCAACTACACAATGCGGTCCACAGGAAGCGAAGAGAGAACACGGCGGTTCATATGCCTGTGACGGCGTAAAGTAATCGAGCAAAGGTTTCGTTGCTTCCCTGTACGGAAACCGTTTGTATCAGGCCATGTTCAGTGATTTAGTTATGGGGAAGGGCGGTCTCACCAGACTCGGCCGGCGATACCGTAGGCGGCGATAGCGTTTGTTTGGTTTTCAGATTGGATCTGGCCATGAGGGTGGTCGTGGGAGAGAAGAAGTGGCTTTATGTCTAGATTGGGAGGAAAATTAGGGTCTGTCATGGCAATAGTAGGGAGAATCTCTTGTCTTGTCTATCTAATGCAGCAGCACTCGTCATGTCCTCCTCCTTATCATGAAATGATATGTCTTACGCGCCCCCGCCAGCTCTCTTCCGGACGCGTGGAGCATATCGGCGGTTTTGTCGGAGATAATCCAATGACTTAAACGCCGACGTAATTTGATTCCGCTCCCCGTGATAATTGCCTCATCTGCTAACGACACTCCAAATTCCGAAATGCCGGTTTCATCAATCGCAACGAGCTCCGGTGTCCAAGTCAGACGAATTCGAGGTTTCCTTCAATTCTGGTTCCTCATCCCTCAACAATACTCAAAAAGGTAGATACGCCGTCGGCTCTTCACACAGGTAGACACTTACACTATAATTTCAGATGGCTCGTTCTAAGCCTCTCGCCCCTCACGTCGGTCGTCTCTCCCGAAGCCAGGTTGCCGCCAAACGAGGCCTCTTCAAGGGTGAGTAGGAACAGGATTTCGTGGAGGTTAGATTGTGAGGGTGTTAGCAGAACGAGATCTGATCTTTTGTTGTTGTAGGCCAGAAGGCTGGTGCCGCTCCCGCCAAGACTGAGACCCCTGCGTTCACGGAGAAGAAGGTCGGCGGCAAGGCGAACGGCGAGAAGCGATTGGTTCCCACCAACAAGGCTTCCAAGTACTACCCTGCTGAGGATGTCCGCAAGCCCAAGGTATCTCGAAAGAACCCTGGCAAGACTGTTCTCCGTTCCAGCATCACCCCCGGTACCGTTCTTATTCTCCTTGCTGGTCGATTCTCTGGCAAGCGAGTTGTCTTCCTCAAGCAGCTCGACTCTGGCTTGCTTTTGGTCTCTGGTCCCCACAAGTCAGTGTTTTTTTTTTTCTATGTTGGCCACGTAATCTGATATGATTTGATCTTGATCTTTTAGGCTCAACGGTGTCCCTCTTCGTCGAGTGAGCCAGGCCTATGTCATTGCCACTTCCACCAAGGTCGACATCTCCGGTGTCTCTATCCCTGAGTCTATCAACGATGCCTACTTCGCTAAGGCCAAGGCCGCCAAGTCTTCCAAGGAAGGAGAATTCTTCGGTGAAGGCAAGGAGAAGAAGGCGTTCCCTGAGGAGAAGAAGGCT
>NC_009181.1:825726-828226 GCF_000149385.1 Cryptococcus deneoformans B-3501A
TACGAATATCAATCGGCCATTTCTTCCGCTGAGCTGTCAATAGACTGGCAGCTCTCTGGAGTTCGTCGATATGATCCATTCCTACAACTTCTTCCACGAATTGACTTAGATCGTTTGCACTGTCGGCGATCTCATTGATGATTCGAATGGCGACAGATTTCGCGGTCTTGTCAAATGTGGGCCAATTTGCCACTAGCGCACCAGTAGTGCGACCTACAAAAGGACCAATATCGGCGTATTTGAGAGTGGAAGTGAAGACTGCCCAGGTGTTGAGAGTTTCGTGACGGAGCTCTTTGATGCCAAGGGTGCTTTGTAAGCTCGCCATGATCTGAATTGTCAGCTACTTTCATACCAGCATGTACACACCTGTGGTGAAAAAGAAGACATTGAATCCCCGACTAGTTTGATTAAGACGCCCATGCTCCTGATGATTTTCTTTTTGTATTCTACTGACTTTTTCCCTAGCACGTCATGTAGCATATCGTTGAGTTGAGAAATGACTCCTAGCATATAAGGCTTAAGAAATGCTCCTAGGTCGGTACTTGTCCGTTGATATGCCATGGCCTTGCTCAATCCTAACTTTGCAGCTCTCCTGGCGGCTTTGTCTTGGTCACCTAGTTCTACAACGAGAATCACCATGAGGTCAACCATACAAGATCCCATGAGAGATTCTACTGTGATTAGAGGCTCGTGCTCGGAATAACCATGAGTCATGGTTCGAATGAGGTCGACGAGGAAGACAAGACTCTCAGCCGTCTGCTGCGGGTGGAGAAAGACTTGCGCGAGGATACCAGCTGTATGGTCCATAAATAAACGACCTAGTCGTTGCTTTACGATACTCGCCACATGTATCAGGGCTTCTCGGTTGCGCGACAGTACGAGTGCTGGTAGGATATGCGGCAGTGTCGTGTGCAAGAAGTTCTGTCGAGTAGAACCGATGAATTGCATAGTCTCGGAGATCATATAGGGAGAGCGAATGATATTGTCGGCCAGAAGTACACTGATACGATCGAGAAACGGAGACAGAAGAGTGTATGGTGTTTTACGATGATGCTTAGCCAGGGCAACGAGCTGCGATATTAGTAAAGTGTTTTCTCAATGATAACTTACCTCTGTGTAAGCGAGGGACCTAAGAGGGGCATTATACGATCCGAGCTGGCGTAGAAGTAACTGCAGGACGAAGCATAGTGACTCCCCCTGGGCAAGCCTGCCGAGGTCACCGAGTAAAAGCACGGCAGTTTCGGCAGTTGCTGGAGACCGAAGTGGGGTAGATGCCGCCTCAATGTACCTTTGTTGATTTTTCCCGGCAATGATGTGATCCACACCAGCATTTTGAGCCATGAATAAAAGTGATAACGTTCGGCTTGATGGTCAGCCAGCGCATAAATGATCGGACTTACCCAGCAGCTACTCTCATGGGACGTTCGCGTGCATTTAAACCCATGACGACTTTTTCATGGATAATTTCCAAGTTTTGGAATTCCGCGACTATCTTACCAGATGGAGCATGCTCGACTATGCTACTCAGTGCATTCATCATCGATAGGTTGAACACATCGACTTTGATCCACAGCTCCAGGATCTTGGGATCAAATGCACTGGACGTAGGACATCGGGGGCGATCATGCTCGCCAACGGCGAAGCGAACGATTTGAGGCATGAGGTGCGCGATGGCAGACAAGGATAAACTGACATCAGCCTAAGTTAAGTCAATCGACACTCACGAATTCTGAAGAAGTATATCAAGTATAGAGCTTCCTTCGGGAGGGTCGGGGAGATCTGGAAGAAGTTCACGAAGATCTGCGATCAAATTCTCGCTTGTCCTCCTTTTCCTCTTCCTGGATTTCTGAACATCCTTTTGCAAAAAAGCAGAAACAGTGTCAAGCTTGACCGAGTTGCCTGTTTGTACCGAAATCTCTTTGGCTGTTTTTTCCCAGTCCTTGATTTGATCGAGGCCGACGATTTGTTTGATAGTCTCACGAGAAAGACGAGGAGCTACAGGAGTCAAAAGGTGGCAGATTGCGGGGAAGCCAATAGAATCGTCCTTAATATCTAGATTCCCGCATTGGCGTAAAAGCGACCACCACACATCATATTTCAATGTCTCGTGGGCAGAGGCCATTTTCTCGTAGAACATCATTAATGCAGTTTTTCCGTCCGCACCATCTATAATATCAATACTTGAGACATACGAGCAAGCCTTGGTCAATCCTTGATAGATATTCCGCCCGAGGGCTGTGTTCACTGTCTGTATGTACAATAATTGCGATTCCGGTGTATTTATTAAACAGCTAGCTTCAGAAAGCTGAACACAAGCTGTTGCGACAAATGATAACGCAAAAGGGAGATCGAGCTGAAGTATGGCAGATACAATTGATAACAGGGCGGAAATGTTGCTTGGAAGTTCGGCAAAGTCGTAAAGCTTTGATTTGTGCCCATCTATCACGTCTACTTCATTAGTTTTTCTCCAAATATACTGACCCACCTTGACAAAACAAAG
>NC_009181.1:833676-856176 GCF_000149385.1 Cryptococcus deneoformans B-3501A
CTGGAAGGTGTCTGTGGTTGATAGACCTGTACAAAGGATTATAAAACTGACTCCCGGAACACTCTCAGTCGCTCAAGCATGGTCATGGTCTCGTCATGGGTCCACATTTTATCCTCTTGTTGAGACTCCCCATTCTCTTTTTGCTGAGATGGCTCATCACTAGTGTTTTTCTTCTTGCTCTGCTGCACGGATGGCATTGTAAACGGTAATTTGGGGTGATATCTGCTTTAAAGGTTTTCCACAGTCCTAACAGGGAGCTCTATTTGTATCGAATTGGTACGGGAAGAATAAGATGACAATCAAAGAGAAAATATTGACGCGACGCGAGACGATGCAGCAGACATCAGACGTGGTGATATGCCAGACAGGACTCCTGTCTGATGCGTCTGACGGGCGTCTGACGCGTGTCTGATGCGTCTGACGGGCGTCTGACGCGTGTCTGATGTCCGAAGGACCCTGAATACGTTTCTCGAAAACGGCGCCGAACGTGTCCGAAGACCACCAGACCAAATCTCTTCAGACGTCCGGTCATCCAGGGCCGTGCCTGAAAAGTTCCCTGAGTCTGAAGACCTTCAGACACTCGAAAATCGTTGCCGAACAGTCTCTTAAATGAATGAATCGGCAGGCGTATGACGGACGTCCCCGCCGGCCAGCGCGGCAGCAGGCAGCCAGGCAGCAAACAGCAAAGCTGAATGAACATCTGAAGACATCATCATGCAAACAAATTCGAACATGGTAGGACAAAAGGGGGATGTAATAAGCATGTGACACCTTCATTAACTATGGTGGACAGAACACTTGTAATATCCTGGGAGCGACGGAGAATCGATGTTTTCTTCCTTTCCAACGACCATCCAGGTTTGCTTATTCGTTATTCGACCGGACAAATAATCTAAGCCTTCCTACTAGTAGTGTATATTTGTTGGTTAGCTGCAGTAGTTTGATCCATTCGAGGCCTATGTCCAAAAAGGTTGATCTCAACCTCGGACCCACTACTTGTTAAGTGCGCAATCGCGCATGCCCGCAGAGCAACCATCATCATGAAAAAAATTGAAAGTAAATGTATCGACGACCAACAAACAAATCCGTCGATCATCTTGGCAATGTAAGGGCACTTCTTTTGTAGGGATTCGGGGGCTGAGACGACGAAGGCGGACTGAGCCCCCTGTACGTAGAGTATAGGTAGATAGGTAACGTTCGTACGTAGGGCGAGTCTGATGGACGGACGGAAGGAAAAAGATATATAAGACCGGACGGGTAGATAGACTTTTTGTTTCCAGCATGCCATCTATTCTCTCTTAACTCTCAATTTCCTTCAACTTAAGACTCCAATTCTCCTCATACCACTACCTACCACTTCGAACCCCTTTATCCAGCTCCAGGGCAACTTAGCAGTAGAACAGGTAACGAACCGACGGCGGACAAACGAAGGTAAGGTTTGGTGACGATCCTACGGGTTGTGCTCCCCAATAAACCTTCATATCCGTGCAAGTCATTCACCATCATCCCTTCCTGCTGGCTGCGCTGCGTTTTTCTCAGTTCATTCTTCCCCATCCTTACCATTATTGTTGCTGAATTCGCCGTTCCGGTGAAGTTGGTACTTAAAAAGCCAGGGCGCCGAAACCCACATTCACGGTTCAAGGCCAAGAAGGGCAATGATGAACAATACTCACCCCAAAAAAAGTAATCCTGGTCTTTCACTTCGTCCTCAAATAAGTACTGTGCGATGGTTTGCTCTGCGAGGGGCCTCATCAGTAGAAGTACAATCTCCATAACCTGTACAATGATACATTCATTCTATCTTTTCATCTCTTCTTTCAGTGACTAAATTAACTACTTCTACTACAATCATAGCAGTAGCTTGCCATGTGCATTAAAAACAGTCTTCTTCCGTGTTATTGAGAAATATTTCTTTCTTGGCAATCGCCAGAGATCCTCCATTGATGTTACTCCAATGACTGGACTCTACGCAGCATTCTTTTCCAGTTCTGGAATCTCAGCACACCACTGCGGGTCCTTACCATATTCCTTGGTAAATTTGTCATGAAGTACAAGCTGGTGTCTCCAACAGCTGCTGAGCTCATGCGATCGAACATTGATAGGGTGATTGGGCTGGTTTCGCCCAACTCTCCGCACAGCGATATCGGCCAGCGAGTAACGAGATGTGTTGTTGAGCCGCAACATTGAGTATGCAGTTGTTGTACTAGGTGCAATGTCAGTCTGCGCCCTCAATGCTATCACATAATCCGGCTCGATTTAGCCTATACTTACCTTCCTTCCTCGATGTAGCCTAAAATGTCGAACTACAAGAATTTGTGTAGTCAGAAAGAAGGCAAAGTCCGCCATGAACAAGTTAATCGAAATACGTACCCTCGATCTCCCAACATGTGCACGCCTTGAGAACAACAATGCTTCGACATCCTTTGGGTACCCATGGAAATTGAAGACTACTGGTTTATCCACAGTAAACAGACTATCGAATGCGTCTTGATCTAACGCATGCGGGTGGACACCGTCTCTCCCAAGGATGAGGAGGTCGGTAACGTTGACTACACGGACCTTGACACCTTGGTTCCGCAGAATAGCAGCAGCAGCAATGACTTCGAAGGTGACTTCTACACCGCAACCCACAAGAACCACATCAGGGTCAATGCCTCTATTAGAAGAGAACTTTTCCCAAACTGAAGCACCAGCAATGCAGTGTCTCTCGGCCTATAAACTATCAGCCTTCAAACTAGAGCCATGAGATAATTTACCTCTTCAATAGTCAAGAAACCTTTTGTTGGGTTTTTTGATCCGATCACAAGATTGATATCTGAGATGTTAGTTTGTTCAAATGATATCAAACTTACTATTCTTTGACCGAAGGCAATGATCAATCGTGGCAATGCTCGAGTTGGCATCGGGAGGTAAATAAATTCGAGCGAGATGACGAGGAAGGGAAATGAAAGAACCAATCAGGCCCGGGTTTTGATGAGAATAACCTAATTGTTACGAGTCACAGGTCAGAAGTCTGCAATTGAAAACAGATAACCTGGTAACACACCATTGTGTTCTTGGCGCCATAAGGTGCTAGTTTCAATGTAAGTTAGGCCAGATACATCACTTCTCCATTTCGTCTCCAGAGCCATCTTCAAGAATTTGGCGTATTGCTGTTGGCCGTGATTTAGCGAACGCCACGGCTGAGTACATGACCAGCTTTCAACCCACCTCGATCATAGTCTGAACGATGCCAAGGAAGCTATATCAATGGTTAGCTCAGGTTTTACGGTAGTAAAAATATCTTCACCTCTCATATGAGGGGAAAAGAGCATGGCGTCCAGTGAGGGTATAACCTTGCATCCAACCCTGGAGGGTATGCTCCGACAGCATCTCAATGACTCTACCACCCTTATTGGCAGTCTTTCGTACAGCGAGTCAGCAAATGCGTATGGACATGATACCCTACCTCTGGGTCCCACTGGAAATTCCTTTGAGTAACATCAAGGACCGCATCAAGCTTGTTACTAGTGATTTCGTCTGGCGAAAAGATCCTGAAGGTGCTCGGGTTCATTTCGATTACCTTAGCCACGTAGTCGCCCACGCTACTTGTTTGTCAAAAGTCATACTCTTGCGAAGAAAGACGAAACTTACGCTTTCATATTTGAGACTTCTTCCTCCATATCATGACCGTACTCCTTCCATTCAGGAGTTTTGAGAGGTATGAACCCACGGTAGGTTGCCTACAACCATGTGTGAGGTAAGCCATCTTTTGGATGCTCAAAGCACTTACGTTGACCATTCCCATCCTCCTTTGTTGGTCTTTCGGAATAATGCGGAGAGCCCTGCTATCGATAATTCCCTTGGCCTTGTTGACAGCTTCATGGGCCTGGGAAGTGTTTGAATCCACTTCCACATGGAAAAGCTCTTCGGGCCCATACGAATGCAACCATTTCTTCAGAAGTTCAAACTCTTCCCCTTCATCGCCCGCTTTAGGAAGTGGAACTGGAAAAATATGAGCGTCATTTATGAAACCACATGAGTGTCTTACCTTGATGGGCTCTCCAGTTACCCTCTATTAGGTGGCCTTCCGCCTTCTTCGGTCCAGTCCACCCTTTGGGGGTTCTCATGATAATCATGGGCCACCTAGGTTTAGTAATAGGACGACCCGACCTTGCGCATTGTTGAATATTCTTAATCTCCTGGTACGCCCATTCTATAGCAGCTGCCATGTCATATTGGACAGCTATGTCATGCTCGTGATCAGATGCTTTTTCGGGCGACTTGCTTCCATATTCGACAATATGAACTTGATAGCCGTAGCCAGTGTACAAGCATGCAAGCTGTCTGTCAGTCCCATTTTGAATTGATAGCTTACCTCAAGATCGTCCATTGTTCCTGGAATAGTACGTTCCCCGATCTTCCAAAAAGAAAAGAAAAAATTAGTCTTCAAAACACATACTTGGGCAGATGTAACCCCTACCTTGTAACCGTTGACATGAAGGATCGGAATTACAGCCCCGCTTTCAGCTGGGTCGATGAACTAAATCGCTTTAGCCGATGAACTTGCTAAGTCCTTAACCTTACTTTATGTGCGTGCCATGCGGTGGCAGTGGGGCCAGTCTCGCTTTCACCATCACCAATAACAGCGACAGTGATATGGTTGGGCTTGTCCATGATACTGTTATTACTTCAATCAGCTTGATCTTCAACTTCACTGTATCCGAACACCGAACACTCACCTCCCATAAGCGACAGCCAAACAGTAACCTAGTTCTCCACCTTCATGAAGCGCACCGGGTGTCTAAGATAAGGAGACAGCATTAAATAATGAAGCTTATGGAAGCCTCAAAACTTACCTCTGCATTGACATGACTAGGAAATCCACCAGGGAGACTAAATGATCTAATGAAATGTTCAAGACCCTCTCGAGACATGGGATATTCGGGGTAAAATCTACAAGCCAAGCATTAATGGACGCCTGAGAATGGCCAGACCTACCTGGTGATTGAACCTTCCATGAATAAAGTGGAAAGCAAAGCTGGCGCACCATGGCCTGGCTAAATCATTTGTACCCAGTAAGCAGTCGCCAATGTGCCAAGGAATCAACTTACTCCAGTAAGAAACATAAACTCGGGAACGTCAGGATCAGTCTCATGGTTAGTGATCAGATTATTGGTGTGGGCGTAGACGAAATTGAGACCTGGACAGGTACCCTACACAACCGTAGTCGTTATGAGCCACTAAAAGCTACCTCTTGATGAAGGTTTCACGTACCCAATGACCCAAAAGGCGGCTTTTGATATGCTTTGTTTCAAGAGGCTGGGTGAGAAGCCCATTGTGCTGTAAGAATATCTGTGCCGCTGCACTACATTGATGTTAAACCACACCGTCTGAATAACTGGGGACATTACCCGTTTGATAATGCATGCACACTCACAGATAATTGGCTACCCTCTGGAAAGCAATGAGACCCTCTATATCAAGGCCTCCTTTAGACGACTTGAGCTGATCAACCTTGCCGTCGAGATTGATCAAGAGTTGTGTGACAATGTCAGGGGGTAAAGAAGAGGGTTTAGGAGGGGTGACGGCGTCCAAAGTTGGCATGTTTATGAGCGTTCTGCTGACTGAGTGAAAGATATGTGAGTTATTAAGAGAGAGATGCAGTAATGTGGAGATGAAAGAAACAGCTTTCGTGGCTGGTAATACTGCTACAATCAGTATTTTTATATTCTGGCTACTATTTGTGGAACTTTTATTTGAAACCACTTTCATCATCATCCTCATCGTCACAGATGGGGGGGCAGGCTGCAGGCTCGAACCTCAGAACTTGGATGGAGTCAGTGGATGACTCGCACTACGTCACAGGTCTGCGTGGCCGCTCGCCGACGCGGCTCTTCTTTTTTTGAATTATTTTGATTGTTCATTAAAATAAATTATTACATGATTTTTCGGATTCCTAAAAAAAAATATATACACCTATCGAGTGATAAATAAAATAAATAAATAAAACAGATACATAAATTATTTCTGATCCAGGGACGATGTTCGCCGGCTACCTTATTGTTCTCTCGCTGCTGATCCCTCTGTTCGTTGACAGCGTTGCTGATTGTTGATCGTCTATTATTTTCTTACGCATCTGTATCATTGGCATTACTTACGCCCTTGTTAACATTGTCGTTCGTCTGTTCTGATCCTCAATTATCCACTGCTCATTTTTTCTTAATTTCCCTCACCACGGCACCAGTTTGGTTCATTCACTGTCGACTGTAGCACCTGCAACGAAGTGGACGTTATGGTAAGCAAACTACATGCCGCTATGTAGATCCAATAAGAAACATTTCAAACTAACTCGATTTGGGTCACGTTTAGGTAACATCGACCTACATCCCTATGTCTCAGAGGCAGTCCTGGGCTGATATCAAGCCCATTATTCAAGATGATGGGCCTAATCCTGTTGTCCCCATCATGTATTCCGAAGAATGTAAGAGTTCTTGCTGGCCATTATTTTAGCAGTAGCAGACTGACACAATATCTTTTAGACAAAGATGCAATGGATTATTTCCGTGCTATCGCCGCGAAGGAGGAAAAGTCTGAACGTGCTCTAGAACTGACAGAGGTCATTGTCAGAATGAATCCAGCACATTATACTGTTTGGTAATTGCCTGAGCACCGTTTTCCTAAATTGCACTGACATGGTATATGCAGGCAATACCGTTTCTCTTTGTTAACGTCTCTGAACAAGTCTCTCGAGGACGAACTTCGACTCATGAACGAGTTCGCTGTCCAGAACCTTAAAAGCTATCAAGTCTGGTGGGTTGGCCGCGGACCAATGCTCTCGATGAAATTAAAACATTAACGTCGTTAATGATAGGCATCATCGTCTTCTCCTTTTAGATCGCATTTCCCCTCAAGATCCCGTCTCTGAGATTGAGTATATTCATGAGTCCCTTCTGCCTGATCCCAAAAATTACCACACCTGGGCATATCTCCATTGGCTATATTCTCATTTTTCGATCCTTGGTCGTATATCTGAAGCCCAGTGGGAATCTGAGCTTGATTGGTGTAACGAAATGTTAAGGGTTGATGGTAGGAACAACAGTGCTTGGGGATGGCGATGGTATCTAAGGGTGTCTAGACCTGGAGCTGAAACCTCCAGCCACAACCTACAGGACGAGCTTATGTGAGTCATTCATGTTAGCAGGTTCAAAGGTTGACATTGTGACGAAGTTATATCTTGAAGTCAATTCACTTCATTCCCCACAACGTATCTGCATGGAATTATCTCCGGGGTTTTCTCAAGCACTTCTCATTGCCACTTACGCCCATTCTTCCAGCTATTTTACCATACACCGCCTCCAAGCCGAACACCGATATGGAAACTGTCGGCACATTTCATTTTCCTGTGCCTTCGGATCCACTGCCCGAGGATACTCCGTTGCCTGTCCCTCTGGCTCTCGAATATCTCGCAGACTCTTTCATCGAACAAAATAGACTCGACGACGCTGCTGAAGTGTTTGAGAAGCTTAGCTCCAAGTATGACAAGATGAGGGCCGGATACTGGGAATTCAGACGAAGGGAATGTGTTGAAGAATAACAAGACTGAGTTATCCGTGTATTTGTGGTATGCATAACATGTTCAACTTGACTAGGTTCCAAATTGCGATATGTAAATCTGGTCCAATTTAACCTGATTTATGAAATAATACCAACAGGCCGTGGACGGGTCGTGGACAGTGTTTTATGAGCGCGCATGTTTTTACATATATTACAACATTTAATGGTCATCTATCTGAGTTTCCATGGCGAGCCTTTACCCCCAGGCTTGAGTATTACTGTCCTGGTTATCAGCACATTAAGATATGAGATGACTGGGTCCGTCCGCACCTGTAATTTACTATCAGATGCCCTTCTGTACCAAACGATTTATACAGGCTTCCAACAGTGTCATCGGGAGCTGGTGCAAAGGCAGCGTTGATATATGTAAACTGATGAACCCGTATAGTCAGCACAAGGTGTTCCGTGCCCCTCCCCACTTTAGTTTTCCTCTGAACTTAATGAAAAAGCATTAACTTAGGGCTGGCTTACCAAGGAATCTTCTTTCTTCATACCCAACTGTTGCCGCAGAAACATGATCACTGCTTGGAACTTATGCCCTGCGGTGGCCTTGAATACATTGTTCTTCATAATCGGCGCTGAACCAATCGATTTGAAGCGCACAACAACTATACAAACAGAGTCAGCGGTACGACCGATGGGGAAAATAACTCAGAAATCATTGATGAACCCCGGTCCATCCCTCGGCATCGGCTTGACCAGCGCAACACGACTTGCCTTTCGTAGGATCCTTCTTCTTGTATTCCTCCAAAGCCAACACTGTGGTTCGATCATACAATATGTTTTCTATGGCTTCAATTCAGTATAGAGAACTACTTTTGTGGGATGTTTGAAGAAGACGAGTTTGTTCGATGTTGAGATTCAGGTATGATGTTGACTAGGGGTTGAGACTTTCGGGTACGTACCTGCTGGTTGCGCCTGGGCAGGTGAAAGACGGTCTAAAGGGGGTGTTGTTGTGGCCATGCTGTTGGCTGCTCTTTGGCTTCTAGGCTGAGGGGCACATAGATGATGTAAAGAAAGATGTAACAGATTGAGCGATTACCGGATGATGGCGGACAGGAACAGCGCCGTGGCCGACGGACCCGCCACAACCGCTGGAGGAGGCGTCGCGACGACGGCCCGGCTGCTTGAGATGCATGCTATCCGACGACCCACAAACTCCCTCACCGAAAATGTTGAGGATGCCATTCAGAACAATCAAGGATCCCACATGAAGGCCAACCGAAATTATCCGACTGTCCGCAATGTTCCACTTCCCTTTTATACATCAGCGGGATCGCCTTCAGTACGTGTGAAATTCATGGGCGGCGCTTGCTGTTACTGATGATCCCAAAGAAAATGCCCCATTCACGTACCCTCGTGCACTACTTTCGCCGTTTGATACAACTGCTATCAATTGTTGTGGGGACTTCTTCAGCTGGAGCTGCGCTGTGGTCGCTCCTTCTGCTCCCTTTGCTCCATGCGACATTCTCTGCTAGGAAATCACTCGTCGAAGGGCAAATGCAGCCCATGGTCACACTCTTGGAAAAAGTAATTGGTCTGCGAGCAAAGCTCTCTCACTTTTCCTCGCTACAATCGGATAAGGGTGTCGAGGGTGAATGTGTCGAAGCGGACTTGCCAACCGTTACACCTATCAGAGAGATCGAATCTTTCGCGGCCTCCACAGGCTCTAGAACAGACTCTGGCATGTCAACCGCAATATTCCCCTCTTTGGGCTTGCGGGCGCTTTCCCAATCCATTCACAACCTCACTGCTATGCTCGATGCGACATCAACCACTAGGATCTCCCTTATATCTACTCTCGAATCATACACATCACATGTCCATCGACAGCTGTTTTTGGCGAAACCTCCGGGGTATACGAATGATAGGTTCGCGGTTGGACTAGGGACACTGAGCGAAAATTTGAAAAAGGAAGGCGAACATGAGAAAAAGGGTGAAGAGTGGGACGCTGTGAGAAAGGAAGTGAGAGCTGTCAAAGGGCTATTGCTGAATAGGAGGGCTTTCACTTCCAATTTTGGGAGCAAGTAGGCTGGAGAAGAGGAGTAACTTGGTTGTATGTACTCTTCTACTATGCAGGGCGCTTTCCCGCTAAGTATTGCTTCAGCGGACGTGATGAAACCTCTGCAACTCTGCATGTTTTGTGGATAAGATACATGGTCGCACAATACAACGACGAGTCATGTTACAACAAATCTCTGGACAGGAGAACATTATTGATACCTCCATGGTCTATCCGGAAACTTTACCTCTGTACATTGTATTTTATTTCAGTAGCCCCCGCACTCCTTCCAAAGGCTGCCCCCATAGCTCTCCCTCCCCAACCCACTCCCGCCCCAGCTTTGGCACCCACAGCTCTCAGTCCGTCTTTGGCCTGCTCGAAATACCCCAGAGTGGCGCTCGTGGGTGACGATGTCCTCCGTGCGCTATTACGATTCTCCAATGTTGGTCGGTGTGAGACGGCTAGATCGCGAGCTACGGCTGTGGCTGGTGTTGTAGAGGGTGCAGGTGCAGGTGGGGGAGAGGCCAGTCGTATAGGATGGCTTGGGGGGGAGGATGGCGCAAACAGATCGTTCGGTGCAGGAGGAGCTATCATAATCTAGAGAAGAATTCAGAGATGAACTCGTATCAAGGACATAATTAAAAATACCTGATATGAAACGTTGCTACTTTGTGATTCCTAGCGCGCAGGAGACCCGTCAGTTGCAGGACATTCCCATTGCACTTTTGCTCACAGTCGTCCCCGTGAGGGGTGGTACCATCGCCTTTTGCTCCAGACAAAAGGTAGCTATTTGTAACAGAGCTCTAGGCAAAGGGTTCGAGGCAGTTTTAGAGGAGTGAGAAAAGCTCAAAGTGATAAGGTGCTCCTCCCAAGGAACAAGCTCCTACAAGAGATTTGTAAGTACGATTGGTTCTACTACATACATATGTTAAATGAATGGGTTACCTCAGTGACAGCAAACCAGCCTTTCTTAGACTTCTTCTGCAGGAAAACCACAGCTATTTCACCCCCGTCTTGATCACCTTCTAGGTACTGACGAGCGAATTCTTCGATCTTGTTACTGATTTCCCGCGAAATGATCGAATTTGGGACACAGGACTGACCATCAACGTAATGCATGAGCGACCAGTCACTCATTCTCCAGTGTTAAGTTCGTCGTATGGCTTACAATATGCGACTCCAGGAGCTCAAGGGTTTCAGGTTCCATGGCATCCAACGTCCTGTGAAAAAAAATGGCTAAGAGTAAAGCGCGAAGGATGGGCCGTACTCGAGAGGGATGAATTGTCTACAGATGGCCACAGCGATAGATGAGCGATAGCTCCCCGACTTCAGTATTCACTTGCCAGCTGTATATGATTGACCGATTCCATGTTTAGCTTTTAATTGGTCTACAGACGAATGAGTAAGGGATATCTGGAAGCCAGCACTGTCGCGGGTAAGGAAGTGGATCGGAGCTTGGAGAATAAGGATTTGGCGAGTACAGAAATTGCATGCGGTTTGTTGTTGGCATAAATACCGACGGAGCGACCGACGGCGGCGGCCTTTCCAAGTGAAGTCCATAATAATAAAAGTCATCCTCTTCACTGCTCTTACGGCCTCTCTCTTCATCCCAATATATATCCTCCCAGTGCCGACCGCTCGAATTTCTTCTCATCGACCAGCTCTCACCATCCCTTAGCTAAAACGTTTGATTCACAAAGCAAGTTCATATGTCTTTCCCAACACTGAAACACGTCAGTCTCTTGGTGTTCCCACGATATCTGCTGCCGGTACTCATGCGAATCATCTTCCAGTTCATCGTTCAAGCCGAACTGCTACAAGCTTATCGCTCTGCAGTACGCGCTACCAAGCGTGTGTAGCTTCGCAGCATTTATCGCCCATAGCGCTAATCGAAACGCAGCCTTACCAGATCCGCAAACTCGAAGAGAGACCCTTGACTTCCTGCGCTCAGATTTAGAAAGGCTGCGACAGGAGCATGACCTGGTACGTTGGCCGCGTATCATTTGACTGGGTATAAAGACTGAATTTTTCCATCAATGATATCCAGGATACTCTGCAATCCCACCTATCGTCATTCAGGAAGCTCGTCAAACAAATGAGGCCAAGCTTTTCTTTTTCGGGGAATGAGTCCGGCTCAAGACTCATCGGTCAGCGACGACGAGCTCAGGGATGAATACTTGACAAGGTAGGATTGGCTCTTTATCCGCCATTTACTACGAGACGTGAACCTCGATCTTTATCCCAGCCAATTTTTCCGAAGATGACCTCCTCCCCTCGATTAGATATTTAACAAGAGAGGCGACACTTGCATCAATCTTCGGAGAAAGTGAGATGAAGTGATACGACGCTATCATTTCAGCTTTTCAACTGTACTTCATGGTAGTGGACTGATTTATGTCAAGCTGTTCCAAAACGACCGTTTTGCCGTTTGTGTCCTGCTCTTGCACCTCCCTTTAAATCCTGTCACGAATTCAGATTTGACACTCCATGTCTGGCTTCGTGCTTCGTGGCCGACAGATACAAAGACTCTGCCTCACCCATTTCATACCAAGTTCAAGGGTTGCAATTCAACAGTTATTGTTCATAGAGGTTCAACTCGGGACGTCACTGTGTGTACGATAGCATAACAATCGTCTCGTTACTCGGTCTTGCTTTGGCCTCCACTGTTTCTTACCTCCTCTTGCAACTTCTCATAAGCCTCCCTAGTCTCCTTGGCGAAGTTATCATCGATCATAAATTTTGCACCAATGACGGCAAGGCCTTTTGCTACTTTCATGGCGCGACTGTGCGCTTCGGGTGTACGCGCAGCTTCAGCGAAACCAGGAGTGTGATTGCTCGAGCCTTCTTCCGAAGGTATGTCAAACATGGGGTGGAAACCTGGAAGCTTGTAACACACGTTACCTATTCACAGTATTATCAATGTACTGAGTGTAAATGTGATAAGTTGCGGACGTACCGAAATCAGTGCTGGCGGTAGTCACACCTTCAAGCTCGATTTTGTCACCAAAAGCCCTGTCCATGAATATCTGATAAGAGTGGGCCAGCTTCTCGTTGTTTCTGGTCTCTGCATAGACCGCTGTAGGGTAGTCCGTCAGCCAGTGATACAATTTACTACAAGATAACTTTGCACATACCATCATCAGGCGCCTTGATTTTACACGAGCATCCAGTTGATCTTCACCCATATCATCAGCTTAAACAACAAAGAAATATGACATGGAGATATCACTTACTCAGCTGCCGATTTAAAGCAGGCGATAACCTTTTCTCTCAGGTCAATACACAACTTAGTATCCAAAGCACGAGTACCAAATGACACTTTTGAATCTATGACTGGTTAGTTGCGGCCTCCGCCACCCACAACTCACAGCTTGGAATGATGTTCGTTACCCATTTCTCTGATCCAAGTATGATCCCGTGTACACGCATGGTGGGTTCGAGTTGCTGACGGAGCATTGACACTGCTGTGTCTAAGGATAACAGATAAGTACATATCGAGGATATCGGACGAGAAAACTCACAGCCTTGAACAGCGGCATCAAGGGCATTGATACCCATCCAAGGAGCTGACTATAGACAGGTTTCATCAGTGAAACAATAATGGGAACAGGAAGAAGAGAAAACTCCTACACCGGCATGAGCACCTCGGCCGTGGAACTCAATTTCAAGTCCTGACCGTGAAAGACTACGGTACAATTCAGATTTAACAGCAAATGAACTGAAACTTTCACCTACGTGGCAGGTCCTCCAATAGGGCACGAACCGGCGGCACCTCCCATACCACCAAAAGGATGTGCCATGCCACAGGCATCGAGATCGTCATAAATGCCCTGTTTGAGAAGAAGGATTTTGCCTCCGCCATCTTCTTCCGCTGAAACAAGAAGACCGGTTTATCAGGTTAGACGGGCCACTGACGATTACACACTTTCTTAGTCTGGGAGAGAAGTACGTACCAGGGCTACCAATGACTTTGACTGTTCCAGACATATCACTAGCTTCCATAGCAGCTTTCAGGGCAGCGGCGCCGACCACTGCAATTACGGCGATGAGATTGTGACCACATGCTTTCAGCGAGGGTGCATCAGCTTGTACTACACGGATGTACAGTTCGAACAAAGTGTACATACCATGCCCAATATCAGGGAGAGCATCGAACTCTGCGTTAAAGCCAAATGTTCGACCGCCGCTTCCTCTGGTATATGTTGCTACGAATGCCGTTTCCAAATCACTTGGATTACTGATGTCGAACCCTAATTTCTTCAGGGCGGTGACAAGGTTTTTCCGAGCTTGACTAAGAAGTTACTATCAGGATCGGAATTATAATCGAGGTCTCCGATTAATCCACTCACAACTCCTTAAAGCCAAGTTCTGGGTTATCATGGATCGCAAGACTTAGCTTCCTCATATCATCATTGAGCTCATCGACAGTTTTGAAGATGGTATCCTGGATGTCTTCTGAAACAAAAGAGGGGTCGGGTGGAACAAGGTCCCGGAGGGAATCGATTGCTTGGTTGACATGGGACTGGACATCGGTCGGAAGGGCAGCAAGAGATGACTTGGGCATGGCTATGTGTTGACGAGGTGTATGGATTTGGTCAAGTGGGTTAAAAATATTTCAGGATAATGTACTAGTTCTAAAGGTATGATACGCTATAGAGAATATGACGAAGATAATAAGGGTAAGTAAAGTCTGAAAGTATACGTACGTATTCGGTTTGTCGTCACTATCGTAATTTCTCGTCGTCGTCTGTCTGCCGTCTAGGGGGTCAGTGGGGTATTATATGATGTATGGATAGTAGTCTGAAATATACGTAATATTCGGTTTCTCATCACCATTGTTTATTGCCGGCGTCGTCTGCCTGCCGTTTTCTCACTCACAGCAGATGTACGATAAGAAGAGGTGGAGGGCATTTTTATCGTGTTTCGGACGTGGCCGACTGACGACCGCCAGCATCATTACATCATCATGCACAGTAGTACTTAATAAATAACGAATAAATAAATGGATAAACACATGTTTTTAACGTTATTAAACGTCATCATCCTCGTGG
This sequence comes from Cryptococcus deneoformans B-3501A, assembly GCF_000149385.1. Taxonomy (NCBI): domain Eukaryota; kingdom Fungi; phylum Basidiomycota; class Tremellomycetes; order Tremellales; family Cryptococcaceae; genus Cryptococcus; species Cryptococcus deneoformans. The sequence continues at coordinate 848,326 of NC_009181.1, forward strand.
CGGTTCTTGGCCGGCGGCATACTCTAATCCTGCCGAGTTTTCGTACCTGACGCTACTATCTTCACCGCACTTCGGGAACTAACCGGGAGCCTGCCAGTGGGAGCACGACTCTTGTCTGGCCCGATCATAGTTAGCTCAGCTACCTCCTGAAGCTATACACGTCTAGCATGCACATAGCGCAGACAACCTGCATGTCTTTCTTGTCTGTGGTACTTGCTCCCGCACACATGGTCAGCTACTTATGCACGGTACGCGACAGTCCCCTCCCCGATCCTCATCCCATTCCCCACTTGGTTCAAAGGAAGGAGTAACCGTCAAGACTGTTAACCTTAAGCTTTTGGATACGCGCGGCACGCAACTGCGGTCCTAGTCCATTAGACCCTCCTTTCTCGTGTAACCCCACTCACAGTGACGTTACCGGCCAAAGCTAATCAACCAACACTTTGTCGGCCCACTTCTTCAGTTCTTCCCATTCCTTCTTGCCACCGTTCACTTCTTTAACCTCATCGTTTCCTTCCCTTCACTTCTTCACTCATCCTCTCCCCTTCAAATCCTCCCAGCTGTCGAACCACGGCGCCACAACTACTCTCTAGGTGTTCAATGCGTTCGCTCATCCCATTCTTCATAGTGCCCTTGGCGGTCGCCACGGCCCTGCCTGCTTTCCAGACTGTGGACCTTGAAAAACGATCTGTTAATGTCGGTTGGCCTTATGGAAGCGACAAGATCAGGGGTGTGAACATTGGCGGAGTGAGACTTTCAACCTTTTCATTTCATGGAACAACTTTATTTACTGTCCCCATTTGCAGTGGCTCGTGACTGAACCTTTTATCACTCCCTCGCTGTTCGAAGCTACAGGAAACAACGACATCGTCGATGAATGGACTTTCTGTCAATATCAGGACTATGATACTGCTCAAGCTGCCTTGAAAAATCATTGGGATACCTGGTTCACCGAGGATGATTTTGCCAAAATTTCTGGTAAATCGCTTTTATATGCAGTGGATCAAATATTAACTATTAATATTCAGCGGCCGGTCTGAACCACGTTCGCATTCCTATCGGATTTTGGGCATACGATGTGCAAGGCGGTGAGCCGTACATTCAAGGACAAGCCGAATATCTGGATAGAGCTATCGGTTGGGCCCGGAACCACAATCTCGCCGTCATCATAGATCTTCATGGTGCCCCTGGTAAGTTTATCCTTGGGATGCACACAGTTCATAGATGAATCAATCTCCAAGGGTCGCAAAATGGTTATGATAATTCTGGAAGGAGGGGTGCTGCTGACTGGTAAGTTTAGTAATCTGGCTTGAGAATGATACTGTAGCTGAAAGTGGATCTCTTCAAGGGCCACCGATGAGGCCAATGTGGAGAGAACGAAGAATGTGATCGCTTTGCTCAGCACGAAATACTCTGATCCCCAGTACTATGGAGTGGTTACCGCCCTCGCACTGTTGAACGGTAAATGAACATAATGTTTGTACAATGCTGATCAAGTTCGTAGAACCAGCCACTTATCTCAATAACCAGCTTCTCCAGACTGCTCGTCAGTATTGGTACGACGCCTATGGTGCTGCCAGGTATCCATTTGGCAATAGCGACAAATCCGGCCTAGCTCTTGTCCTGCACGATGGCTTCCAACCTCTCAGCACCTTTGAAAACTATATGACAGAACCCGAATATGAAGATGTCCTGCTCGATACTCACAATTATCAGGTCTTTAACGATGAGTATGTCGCTTGGAACTGGGATGAGCATATCTCAGTAAGTTGTATCCTGCGGTTAATGAACTCGGCCCTCGGCTCACACCACGCCAGAACATCTGTAATAAGGCTAGCACTTACAGCGGCTCTCCTTTATGGCTTGTTGTGGGCGAGTGGACTTTAGCCACGACTGATTGCGCTAAATATCTAAATGGCCGAGGTATCGGTTCGCGTTATGACGGTTCTTACCAAGGTTCATCGTATGTTGGATCTTGTGATGACAAGTCAAATGATGTCAGCAGATTTTCCGAGTGAGTGTTTCGTAGTCAATACCTTTTTTTCCAAGGTGTATACCGGTGCACATACAAGTTACTGATTCAACCGTCCAGAGAGTACAAAGCCTTCATGCACAGGTTTTGGGAGGTCCAAACGCAAGTGTACGAGCAAAATGGTCAGGGTTGGATCCATTGGACCTGGAAGACAGAGAGTGCGGCAGACTGGTCTTACGAAGCCGGGCTTGATGGCGGATGGATCCCCTGGAACGCAGGCTCTCATGATATTTCCCTTTCTTCGTTATGTGGCTAGATTGCTAGACACCATTAGGATTCTTTTCTACCATATTGAAGCCACTCGCGCCTCGCTCGAGGATATTCAGGACTTTTTCTCTGTTTTAGTCAAGCCATAGCGCAATGAACGAATTTGATAAGTTGAATAAAACATGTCTTCTATCGATGCATTATGATAATAACTCTTAAATGACAGCAGGTACCCAAGAAATTGTAGTCGTCGCATCGGGTGCTGTACAAATTGATGAAAGTGGGTTAGAATAAACAAAGCCATCTTCACTTGACGCTATAAAGCCATCCATAACCCGAGGTACTCCCATCGAATGATCGTCCATTTGTTCAGACCGAGACAGAGAGGTAAAAATTACAGAATCAACAAGGGGAAGGTTATTCCGGGGAGTAGCCGCCCGGTGCATGAACTATACATGAGCTCATGTTACATGATTTTTCTTGCTTACCTGGACCACTTGGCCAGTTATGATGGAGTCTTCCATATCGAGAGACATTGCGCCACGGCTCGGATCGCCACTAAGGATTCTAATGACCCTTTTTACATCCTGCAGATAATAAGCAAACGCACTTGCAAATTGTTTTTTCCCATTTTGTGGGAATCTTACGCCATTATCCAGAAATCCTAAATAGAATTCCTCCTCCTTTGTGAGACCGGTGCCGCCTCTTTGCTGGATAGCATTGATCAAGACTTGAGTAGGATTTGAATTGGCCCCGTCGATTTCCAGCAGCATGTTTCCCTTTGCTCTTGAAAAACAGTCAATCCCTGCAATAAATGAGAATCATTGTACCCACGAAGTAATTGTAACGGGCTCCAACATCGGTTCAAGCCCAAAATCCGTTTTATAGACGGACGGAAGCCCTTTGATAGCAATACCTATGGTTCCGGATTGTATTACAGTACCATTAAGAAGCAAAGTGTTGGGTCGATTCGTAATGAACGGAGTCGGGGCAGTCAAGATGCCAGTCTTGAGGAAATCATGAGCTGAGATCCACGAGGAACTATGAACCTACTTTGATGGCCTTTGGAAACATGCTGTCCAAAGCTTTCAAAACCGGTGCTGGTCTGGAATCACTCAAAAGTAGGAAAGTATCCGCTTGCACACCTTCGAGCTCTGCGATCCTTTTATTTTCCACTTCCCCATTCCATAGGTTCTCCCAGCCTTGTCCAAACGCGGCTTCGACATCTCTTGAGGTACTTCCTCTGCGATCTTCCGGCGGGACATTTCTTTGCCTTTCCGGTCTTTGGAAACGTCCAACTTCAGCAGGGGCTCTACCAGTTAGATCACTTTTGAAAACTTTGATGTCGGTGCCCCAAAAGGTTGCGAGGGAAACTGTCGGCTCTGATCCGGGAGAAGAAACCGAAAAAGACCCGATCGAGGTAGGAAAAGCAGCCTGCAGGACAGATAGATGGCCAGGCAAGTTGGGCAGCGAGGTTGAAAGCATGAATACAGACACTGATCCGCCGGGTAATGAATCATGGGACAGATATTCGTGAAGGAAATCAGGTGTGGGCGAGTAGAATGTCCTAGTTTTCGAATGCAGGCCTCGACGAGTGAGAGAGAAAAGATTTTTAGGTAGCATTTCGGATGACACGGAAAAATGAAGATGTCGCGGGCTAGTCGATGAGAATGAAAATGTGTCTATGACGGCGTTGAATAGCGAGTGCGTGAGAGGTTTGGACCGAAGAGAAGGGTTAAAGAGAGAAGTGCTGCTGCTGGAGCAGCGTTACGTACAAAGATGGGAGCTGTGGTTTGGTGGAGGTGGAGGCGCCGATCACGTGATGAACACAAGCAAGCGCAGCGGCGACGTGGGAGGACGAGCGAGAAGTGCGTAGTGTCGCTACGCACAGCTGGAGGTGTTGCCCAAATCCTCGTCACCATACTCAACAGCCATTACAGCGCGAAAAAGAAGAAGGAATAACTACGGAAGACATAGAAACATCAGGAGTGGCAAACAGCAACAATTAGCTTCGCCCACGCGGCCCCTCGCCCACTCCTTACACCATGTCCATCAGCCCAAGGCAGTACGCATCACTATCTCTTCTCCATCCGCCTTCGCCCAAAACAACCTGGACTATGCTGCTACTGTTTATCATAGCTTCCATATTATCTGTGGCGCCCCTTTCGGTCCTTGCGGGTGATCCCGAAGTCACCGTTTCTCGCATAGATAACCTTCCCAATCGGTTGTTCTACTTTGATGATACCCCGGTGAGCCGCATCATAATCCGACATTTCGAATTGGCTAATTGTTTTGAGGTTTAGGTCGTGATGTATCACGATCCCGTTAAATTGACTGTACATCGTTCAGCGGATGAGGGCAAGACTTGGGAACAAGTCTCAGGTCCACAAGAAGGGGACGCCGCTCGTCTGATCGAGCACCCCCATAACAATGAAATGGCTTTCATCATCGGTAGATACTCCGTGCACTGGGTGACATACAACCGAGGAGCTTCTTGGCAGTCATTTGAAACTCCTCGAGACGCGAGCTTGACTGGCAAGACTCTCAGTTTTCATGCGGAGAAGGACGAGTGGATCTTGTTCCAAGGAGTTGCCTGTGAAAACACAGGCTCTGGCAAATGGGGAGAGGGAAAGACATGTTGGGATGAGACCTACTATACTACGGATGCTTTCCGGAGCGAACCTCAACTCCTCCTCAGTCAGACATCACAGTGTCTTTTTGCTCGCTCCTCCGAGAGTTTTAAGTCAGCTCCGGAGTCCCTCATCTTCTGTGTGGCATTTGATCAAAGCCAGAAACCTGGAAGTGGGGGCATGCACAGCTATAAAGAAAGCAGGCTCTTTTCCTCCGAGGACTGGTTCGCCACAAAGAAATTTGTCAACTTAGGAATTGGTAAGAGGGCCAGAGGAGTTGTTGGCCTTGGTGTTGTATCCAAGTTCATGGTGGTTGCCTTGAGAGCAGAGGGAACCGCTACAAAAAGAGCTTCAGGAGGCGATCCTATGTGAGTTTTATTAAAAAAACTATCATGCTCCGCTAATTGATTTTTTTTCAGGTCTTTATATGTCACCACAGATGGGCTGGAGTGGCGCCAGACCCAATTCCCCCATTCAGCATTACCGGATCTTAAAGAGAAGTGCGTATGACTGAAATATGCTCTGCTGGTAATTTTCTATTGATGCCCTTGTAGTGCTTACACCGTTGTCGAATCTACCACGCATTCTATTGCAGTCGATATTCTCACCTCCCCCTCGGCCAATATTGGGACCCTTTTTGTCTCCTCCAGTGAAGGAACATACTTTGTAGAAGCCTTGGCTGATACAAATAGAAATGAGTATGGTATCGTGGACTTTGAACAGCTTGTTGGGCTTGAGGTAAGCCACTCATTATGCTATCCAACGACTTAATGTTTTGTCGCAGATCTGACTGAAAGTACAGGGAATCGGAATTGCCAACGTCGTTTCCAACAGAGAGCAGGTTGTTGGTTGGGGTGAAGCGAAGAAAATCAAGAGCAAAATCACGTACGATGATGGATCAAGTTGGAGACCTTTGAAGGCTCCAGCTAAGATGATGAATGGGGATGACTGGGCGTGTGACACTTCGGATCTGGTAAAGCATTTCATCCTTCGATATGTACTGTATGATGAAGAAAGCTGACCGGTCGTAGGAATCATGCTCCCTTCATGTGCATTCAGTTACTGTTCCTCATAACATCGGTCGCGTATTCTCGTCGACTGCACCCGGCTACGTCATGGCTGTTGGTTCGGTTGGTAACAGCTTGCTGCCATATGGTACGTTCGTTATTTATCAGTGATGCTTTTGCTGAAGTCGACATTTAGAGGACTGTGACACTTTTCTGTCTACTGATGCGGGCTTGACATGGCGCATGGTTCGAGAGGGTGCTCACAAGTATGAGTTTGGGGATCAAGGGAGCATTCTCGTCACTGTCGATGACGAACAGGCCACGGATCATGTTCATTATTCCTATGACGGAGGGAATTCTTGGTGAGTCACTAGCGTCATCTGATTGCCATTGAGATCTCACTCGCGCCAAATTAGGATACCACTGGATCTTGGAATCACCATCCGCGGCATCGTGCTCACTACAATCCCCGACTCAACTTCTCAGAAATTTCTGCTTCTCGGTACGCTGCCTCGCAAAGATTCCAATGGGGGCCGTCACGCCATGGTTTTTCTCGATTTTGCCCCGCTCCAGACTCGGCAATGTACGGATTCGGACTTTGAACGCTGGTATGCTCGAAGCGCCGACGGCAAAGAGTGTCTTATGGGCCATCGCCAGTGGTATCAACGACGGAAACTAGACGCACAATGTTATGTTGGGCACAAATTCGAAGATCCTGTCGGACATGAAGAAAATTGCGCCTGTACAGATGACGATTACGAGTGTGACTACAATTTTGTGAAACAAGATGGTGAATGTGTAGCTGTTGGACCGGAGACGGTACCTGCTGGGACTTGTCACAAGGAAGGAGACAAATATCTGGGCTCGCCAGGCTATCGCAAAATCCCCGGTAACACGTGCGAAGTCCGGTCAGGGCAGGCGAAGGACAGCCCTATTATGAAGGATTGTTCATCTGCAAGACCAGAAAGTGGCAAGCCGTCGCATGTTGTTCATGAGTTCACCTCCGACATCGCTTCACATTCATATTTCCCATTTTCACAAACCATCCTTCTTCAGCTTGCCGATTCGACGGTATGGCAGTCGAGTAATGAAGGATTTTCGTGGAAGCAGTTGTACCCGGATGAGACCTTCCTCGGGGTCGTGATTCACGAACACAGTCCTGAACGAGCTTATCTCCTTACCCCCACTCGCAAGATCTACTACACCACTGACACCGGACGCTCCTGGAATACCATCGACGCACCCGCCGATCCCAACAATCTTGGCATTGCAATCCTCGATTTCCACCCGACAAAAGCTGACTGGCTTATCTTTGTTGGGGCCATTGACTGCAAGGATCCTCTCTCTTCTTCCTGTCGCGCTGTGGCGTATTATTCAACCAACCATGGCAGGGGATGGAACAAGATAGATGAGTATGTGAGGACCTGTGCGTGGGCACGGGATAAGAGATTAAAAATCGACGAGCGAGAAATTATATGTGAAAGCTATAAAAACAAAAAGGGCTCTCAAGTTTCCGGAGAGTATAATCCTATGGAACTGATTGCTGGAGCCAGTTATTACTCGAAGAAAATCAAGTTGTTCGATGCTGTTGTAGGGTTTGCGACCTTTTCAGAGTACCTCCTGGTGGCGCAGGTAGGTTAAACGATATTAAAAGTTTCATACTGACCTCCTACTGTAGCTGCATGAGGCGCAAGGCACGCTATCACTGCAGGTATCTTTGGATGGCTATAACTTTGCCGAAGGACAATTCCCTCCTAACATGAAGATAGACAACCACGTACGTCTCTTTGTGATCCGGACAATAATGAATCATGGCTAATTTGACGTATTTCAGGCGTATACGTGAGCCTGACATTCCCAGCCTATCCATCTCATGAGCTAATTATCTTTTGGCAGAATCCTGGAAAGTAGCACTGGTTCCGTCTTCTTGCATATGACCATGAATTCTGCAGTCAACAATGAGTGGGGGAGCATA
>NC_009181.1:866176-888676 GCF_000149385.1 Cryptococcus deneoformans B-3501A
AACAGAGGTGTATATATTGCATAATTCCATACATGGCGCATGCAGAACATGGGATTGAACGGAAGACCCAGCGGATACCTGATAAAGTGGGAAATGGAATCGTAGAAGACGAAGAAGCCTCGATCGTTTCAATAAATTTCATTTCGATAGATATTTAATTGGTAACTATAGGCGATAACACTAAATAAATAATTAAAAAACCAATTAAGTCCGCGATTCTGCAAATTTGGCGCTCGGCCAATTTACTGCATGAGCGAAGACTTCCTGCTTTATCCGTTACCCGCTATCCGCTTACCTGCTGTTAAACCCTTTTCACCCCGGTAAGCGGTAATACATTTAATTATCCGATCACACTTGTCAGACGGCTGCAGACCCCCCAAATTCCAGCAGCAACCCTAGATCTTATTAACCAGTATGTTGACACGTGAGTGAAGTTTGACAAGCCTAATTTTCATTGAGTCTTTTTGTAAATGCTAGAAAGGCGCGAGAAATATGAAGTGATGACGTCAAGGTTTTATGTGCTCGTATCATTATTAGCGCATCATCCCGGATGACTCGCCGCCTTCACGCAGCAGACATACCAAATCAACTGACGTTCCAGTCTCTAATACTACTCCTGTCTCCCCACAATACACCTCGTTTTATCTTCGCAATAATGCCTGACCCCGCTCCGTTTTGGCTGTGCCATGAGGTTAGAAACACCATCACTTACTCCACTGCTCATTCTAAAACGCTGACAAATATCCCGACTTATCTGACTTATGTAGTGTGGTGCACAAATGCGACCAGTCACAGTGCGTTTTCGCCTTCCGTTGGACGTCCTAACGGAATGTGTAGGTTGACGGGACGCCCCATTGTGCATCATGTAACGGGGAATTCATTGAAATTGTATGTTATCGCTATGTCCACCCACTGGACAATGGACTTAATAACTTATAAACGTCTCGCCTCTGTTCAAAAGCTCGATCCTGAAGTCAACCCTGATCCTGACTATGAACTGCCTCCTCCACCACCCACTCGACCTGGTCAACAAACACCGTCTCGCTTTGATCCGCATTTCTTGTCCAACTTTCCACCTCCTCCTCAGTCTGAAGGATCATCGTCACCAGCTCGTCAAAGAGACACCAATAATACTGGGAATTTCCTATCCAGCCTCTTCAGTATGCTCGGAACCGGCTCTCGGCAAGGAAGCGAAGAAACACCTCGGCGACCACCTCCATCCTTTCACGGGGAACCCTCTGCTTCGCAAAGAAATGGTCAATCCCAGAATACAGATCGTCCGGGAATGCGAACCTACGCTTTTAATTTCGGAAACGCTCGTGGAAGTGTAACAATTGGAAGCTTTGGCTCAAATTTGGGGCGCCAAGGGTATAGAATGAATAATGACCCCACATCGCCGTCAGGCAATCTGTTTAACGACCCGGATCCGTTTAGAGCGTAAGGTTTTGTCAATCAATGCTATTTAGGGCTTGGAGGTTGCATTATTGTAGTTAACGACGTCTTTAGGGATCCATTTGATGCTAGATTCCGGCCTCCGGGGGATGGCAACCGTGACATTAATGGGGACATGCCATTACCGTTGGGCGCCAATGAAGCCGTATGGAATCTTCATGTCCTTGAAGAAATAGCCCTGACATTCATGTTTGCTACTAGCTTCAACTCATTGCGGCACTCCTTGATGGTAATCCTCCCCCTAATATGGGCAATCTAGGAGACTTCGCGACTTCAGACGGTGTGTGTTTTCAGGATGCAAAAACATTTCTAATGTGGTTTGTCAGCGGACTTCATGAGAATATTGCAGGAGACTTTCATGGAGGCCGCCGGGCCCCAGGGGCCTGTACCCGCCAATGAGACTGTCATCGAAGGCTTACCAAGGTTCACGTTTGACTCTGGTTCTTTGGGTAGGTTGGGTCCAATCAAGTAACTTTCGCTGCATACTGATCCGATCATCAAACATCCAATCCTTAATAGCAAAAAGCCAATTCAGAGACTGCCCTGTGTGTAAAGATGATTTCGAGATTGGTAATGAAGTGATGCTCATCCCATGTGGGTAAGTTGAGCGACTCTCATGTACTCTACGTCATTAACTCTTTTCCAACTCATAAATGTGTTTGAAGACATATCTATCATCCGGATTGCCTAGTGCCTTGGCTTCGGCAAAATGGCACATGTCCTGTCTGGTGCGTTCATCCCTCCGTCGGATTTATTGGTGGCCTATTAACTTGCCCATTATAGTCGATTTTCCCTTGTCAGTGAGGATGAACAACCGAATAACCAAAGAACAACCAATGTTGGGACCGAGCATACCCGCAATGCCGAAGAAGAAAGACCTGCTACTCCTACTATACCTGCTGCTGTGTCAAATTTCTTCAGGAATCTCTTCGGCGGCTCTGAATCTCAACCTCCAACCCCCAGGGCCGCCGCTGGAGGAGGGCATGGAAGTAATGCTTCACAGGACCCTCATTCATCCGTGAACGTAGTAAGCGAATCTACAATATCTGCAGATGCGTCTTCTCGTCATTCACCTACTATTCATGGTGCTACACGACGGGAGCAAGTTCAACAGTGTGATGAAGTAGCATCCGAAGGATCATCTAATGATTCTCTTGTCCGTGTTTATCCTGAGCATTCGTCGGGTGAGACTCACGGAGATGACGCTACCAATGGGGAGGCAGGAAGGATTGCTGAACAAGAGCAGCAGGTGGCATCGAGAGATAGATTGGCGGATAGAGTCAACAGAGATTTCAATGAACGATGGCAGAGGTTGAGAAGGGAGCGGGAGGAGGACGATACTGTTTAGTAAGCCTCGGTTTCATCATATGCTTCAAAATGGACGACTAACTTGACACATCCAGTCATCCGGATCTTGATTAGTATGCATCCGAGAGTGAAACTCATTAAATCCATTAGCATTAAAAGCGAATAGAAACGAATAGTCATGAAGTTGTACTTGTAAATGGAACACTTGAAACTCTTTCCATGCATGCTGCGATATCATTGCGGTTTCGTAGTTCGCATATAATAGGTGGGTATCAGGATCCCTGAGTTAATTTGACCGCCCGACGAGTCCCAGAGTAGTACTTTTATACAACCATGTATGACAACATTATTATTATTATTACACTATACTCAAATCCAGCTAGCTCTTCAGAAGAGCTTTTTTTCATACTCATCGCTCCATCTTCTGCCTATGCGTCCAAAGTCACTGGCCGGTCATTTATATGCAGCAACACTGCCCTCCCTCCACATTCTCCCGCCATCGTCAGTTTCTTCATCAAGACCCCACTCGAGCCCAGCCTCGTCACCAATTTCCTTTGCTACCCTTTGTAAATCCATCAAAACTTTACCCTTCCTGGTAGGTGCCGTCTTTGGAACCTTAGAGCCAGGTGACATTATAGACCGCTGTGCCTTTGGTGTTCGCAAGGCACAGGGCGGCGCCATTGAAAGACTTCGCGACCTTGCTCGAGCGCGAACGACTACAGCCGGCAAAGAAGTTAATCTAATATGTGAAGGAGCAGGTGAGGATGTTGAAAATGTGCTAGTTGAATTCTTGAGTTCTTTAGGAGTAGACAGTGAATTTGGATGGGTCGAACGTTTGGCAGGAAGCGGGGGAGGGAGCATGAGCCGTGCCTGTGGGTTACCACCACTGCCAGACGATGGATTTTGTGGGTCGGATACTGGACGAGGCTGAGAAGGCCTATAGCTCGATGGAGGAGTGGGAAGCGTATATTTGGAGCTTGCTTGAGATGATGAGCCTAAAGTCGGCCTAAACAAGCCCATTGATGGCACAAGCGTTTTTACCATATCTGACGGCAGTCGGCCTGTATGCTCCGGCCCTAGTTTGATTCCGACATCTGCGGCCCTCACGCTCCACTCAGTCCTAATAGGGCTAGAACTGTGTTTCGGAGACGATGAACAGGCTATGATAGATGATGAATCAAGATTTGACAGTAAATCCAGTTCGTCTTCACTACCCTCTTCATCAGAAGATGGGTGACGCATGGGAGAACGAATGAGGGAAAAACGCGTGCGTTTAATGCTAGACGAGGAGGACTGAAGCCCAAGGGTGTCTGATGGACGTCGTAGAGCACTCTTATGAGGAAGCGAGGTAGCAACATTGTCGCTGGACAAAGATGCACTTCGCATACCGTCAGTAGACGGGGGCGGAGTTGGGTGATACATAACCCCGGTCTGCTTGTAGGCGTCTGTGACATAATTGCTTGATATCGGATGTGTTAATGAAACAGATGGCGAAGGAGTAGGACGTGCAGCTTGACTGGGGACAGGGGAAAAGATATCGGGACGAGGAGGTGAAGAAGGTGGAAGTGACAACAGCGGGGATCTTGACGGCTTATGAAGGGAGGCAATGGGTGGGGATGAAGGCGCGACAGACGACGTCGGAGGGGGTGACGGGAGCGGTGCCGTTTCTTGGGGCTTGCGGATGAAGTTGCTAGAAGGCTCACGGAGCGGTAATGCGGTATCTGTCGTAAAGCGGGGGTCGTCATCATCACTGACGGATTCGATGACACGGCGCCTATGTTTTCTAATCGCAGATGATGATCTCAAGGACGGAACCTTCATGTTGAGAAGAGGCGAATGTTTTGTTCTCAGCTGGGGTGTGTCAGTTGACATATTAACCTGTGAGGGGTTGCTCTCCCCCTTCGCGACATCGACAGGTGTCACTGTATGTGTGTTCGCAGTCGAAGAATGGATTGCCCGCTTTCTCCAGTTGCACCGCCTGTATGAATGTCTTCCCAGACATACTCCTGCCGTCTTCGCTCTCTCCCCACCTGCTTCTCGGCAAAGTCTACATGTCCTCTGTTTGGTTGGCCCGGCCCCCTCGACCAACCGAGTATCAGCGGCAAAAGACTTGCCTGACGGTCGACTACGCGTCGCCGATTTTCGTGCTAACCCACAGAATGATCAGTTGTGTCATTTTTTGAACTTCATAAGATAGACATACCAAACTGCTCGAATGACCCTGATGAATCCTCAACAATGCAGCCGTCAGTCCTTCCTGGACAGAAAGGAGCTTGACACTTTCTAGTACCACCAGCGACACGACAGCTGTCACATCTGAAGAGCTTTTCATCACACCTTTTGATAGTCTCTGTTGAGTTTGACGGTTCCCTGAGTTGAATAATCGAATGATTTCCAGATGATGTATCCTCCATTGGTCGTTCGCCGGGCATGCGCTTTTTTCCTTTGCTCTTGGATAATGCTGAAGAGCCACTTGTCGCTGAAGAACCACTTAGTGAACGACGCATCTGAGCCGGAGGTGGGGTGAAAAGATCTGCAAGAGTAGGAGTCGAAATAGACTTGGGAACGCAATCCAAGAGATGGTGCTCAGAAGATTTTTCCTCCATGCCACCGGTTGACTTGGATCGAGGGCGAGGTGGGATCACCACTTCGATGATGGTGCGTCGTTTCGGTCGCCGTGATACGATAGGGGTGCCCTATAGGAAGTCAGTTTGCGGAAACATGGTGTCTTTACGAACACACGCACATGCAAGCTTGATAAAGCTGATAAATTATCTCGAACACCTTTCTCCTCCGCATCACTATCGCTGATGGCTTCTAACTCATCCTCCGAAGAGGCCTTGTTGTCCGACGCGAAAAGGTCATCTAAGGTGGGAAGAGGAAGAATCTGAGTGCCCCGCGATCTTGGAGATACATCTAAATATTCTTCAAAGCCTGCAGGTTTCTTCGAGTCGTGTTCAGACAGAGAATCTTCGTCCTCGTTATCCGATCCAAAGGTCGATTTTCGCCGTTGTTCCGCACGCATGAATTCTCTGAAGTCTGCATCATCCTCCTCCGTCCAAGCTTGATGGAATCCTTCCACTTCTTCCCATTCCGGAAGTTGAGGGTCCAGACCTGCCTTCTCATCCCAGTCTCCCAACTCATCCTCGTCCGACTCGAAGTCATGACCTCCTCCTCCCGTCGATTCTCCATCATCACCTTCCTTTTGTCCAAACCACATGGGTTGTTGCAGAGCTCTCAGCTTGCCCCTATCCTTCACTATTGTTCCTGTTGCCAGGTCAATCTCGTCATCATCCTCGACATCCCGATATTTCTCAAACAATAAATCCCAGCTTGATTTGAGCTTGTCTCTTGATTCTTGTCGTCGGCGAGCTAGCTCCTCTTTTTTCCACTGCTCTCGACTGAAAACGGAACCTGACCTGATCCTTACCCCTGTGGTAGTGAATGGAGCAGAATAATGAGGAGAAAATGGTTGATTACTAGCTCCATACTCGTAAGGAAAGATTGAACCCCCACGGCGGAATGCAGGAGAAGAAAAGGAAGGGCGGAGATGGGACGGATTTGAAGGGCCTGCTATGGGGGTTGCAGGAGAGAACATTGTCAGGGCCGGGGGCTTTTGTGCCCATGGATGGGGGAGAAAGATGGACGGAGGGCGATCGATATGTGTGAAAGTAAGAGTAATAGTGGACAAGGAAACAACAATGCAAAGAAGTCACGCTCGCCTTTCGTGGTGTTTACGTCCTAGCACTCAAATCAAACCGCCGCGCTAATTAGACTACATCAAATAAATAATTATAAAACCTCGCGTCTGATTATTTTCGTCAATCATGAATTTTGTTGGTTGACTACTACGCTACTAATGGAATAATTCATGTCCAGACGTCCCCACGCATAATCATGCATAACCATCCATGCTCTCCTAATGGACGTCGCTATCAGTCATATCTACAGTTAAATGAAATCACTTCTTCACTCGATCAATGGATTTCATTCAGGCGAAGTCGCGTGCGAAAATAAGGATGGATATCTTGACTTTACATCCCGCTCAGTTACGTCTCCAGCATCTACCCATTTGTCTCATAGCCCAGTAAAACACACACTGAATTCAGAGGTCAGCCAACCTCCATAAGCCTCTAGATCCTTGAGAAACGTACTCCGATGAACCTGACCATTGACAGCGCGAATGTCGCCCATAAAATCGCTTGAAAGTAAATTTGCTGCTTGTCTTGTAATTTGTCGCCATCATGCTCCAGAGCCTGAGTAATACAGGTACCATTGGTGGACACAATTACTGTTCCGTTGTCAGGATTGTATGAGCTGGGGAGGCAAGCTTCTACGAGCTGCTTAGTTGTATCGAGACCATTGAGGGTTTGTATGGAGATAGCAAGTGCAGCGTTAGAAAGCAACCACACCACTACAAGGCGGGTTCTGAAAGTTCGATTTTGATCCTAACGATGTAGTTTCTGGTCAGAATCGGAATTATTTGTCAGGGATATGAGTACTTACATCAAGGTTGGGTTTCTCATCGGCTTCTTCAGGCTTGTATGGTGCAACTGCACGTTGTACAACTTGCTTAAATGACTCATCCAGTTCTCCTTGACTCTATCAAACCCATCAGCAATCAGTTACGCCAATTCTTGGTGTTCATATTCACTCTTTGTTGTTCCTCTACTACGGCCGTTTCTCCATCCTTCTCCTTGCTTGACGAGATCGCTGGTAAAGCCTCTGCTCTGTCTGAGCCCTTGGTACCCCAAGAAACATCATGCAGGTTGCAAAACGCATAGACATTCAGGATGTTGGTAAATGAAGGAGCAAGAAGCTGTATGGCACAGTTGAGTAAAACACATTAGCAAAAGAAGATACCCAGCATCTACCACGTACCATATATTGCGGGAAAGAACTAAACATGTGCCAGGGGTCCCTCTACATTCTAGTCAGACTGAATACTCAATTAAATAGGAGAATATGTGATAAGACTTACATAAAGGAATGATGCAATGAGGTAGATACCAATAGTGGACATGATGGCTGCCACCAAGACCCCGTTCGTGGAATTGAAAAGATTACCGAGCTTAGCATCTATACTTCCTCCGTCTCTCAAGGCCCCCTGCACCCCCTCCATCACATCAACAACTCCTCCATTTATAGACTAGATGATAACATACTTTGAAGGCAACGACAGATAAGATGATAGAGCAAATGATCAGATAGAGAGATAAGAAGGCGTAAACCCTGACAATGCATATTAGTTTCTCCACCTCTGGAAACAACCAAGAGTGCTCTTACCAAAGAGTGAGAATGTATAGCCCTTTCTCTCCTTTGGGTCGGTTGCCCAAAGCCAGGACGAGTTGCAACATTAAAAAGGCCAAATATACCCATGTGAACACAAGATTGATCCAGTGGGTCTAAATTAACATTGTTAGAGAGTGACAGTCCTGTTTATGCAGAACACTTACAACGTCAGCCGTACCGAATAAATTGATATTGGCACTCTCAGGAAGCAATTCGATGATAATTGAGAATGTGAGCCAAAGATTGGCGAGAGCGAACCAGGAGAAAATGAGACTGAAGCTGAATTGAAAGAAGAATAAAAGGTCAACCGGTTAATACCATTAAAGTTTAGATATCCTCATGCAGATAGACGTACACATTATACTAGAAGTAGTTAAGGTCAGAATCATATTAGGTAGTAAGAGATTCGACTCACAATTGCCTGTATATGTAAAAAAAGCATCCTGATAGGGCCATGACCACTTCGATATAGTCTAAAAAAATGGAAAACAGAATACTGAGGCGCTTTGTAAGCTTCGCAAGGTAGAAAGTGGTCGCATGTGCTTACGACTGAGGCGGCAAAAGAGCCATTCAACCATCTTCTTCTCTGGCTAATAAGTTCAGCTGCTTGCTCCGGGACGTCCGTTTCCGCCTTGCTAGGTTTGACGTATTGTAGAACCCATTTTTCACCTTTCTTCGCGACAAGCTCAAAACAAAGGATACTGCAAGAGCGCGGCTTAAGTTCAAGTACATTGATTGAGAGCATTGACATACCGGTCTTCTGCCAAGAACATGTTTTTAGTAAAAATGCCCATGCCATATATTCCTTTCTTGCCCAGCCTCGCCGCCACTATTAACAATTCAAGCGTCAATCTGTCGTTGGCTGCGCTAACATGATAAAACATAGCTACTCACAAGTTGCATCACCATGGAAGTACTGGGTTAAAGGGCGGCCTTGGATTGCTTTATAACGGTAGGCACTGAAAGCGCCTGGTAGAACGCTCACGCTATTGTCCATTGCCGTCAGAATTTCTTCAACAGTCACGTTTACGGTACTCACTATCCGAAGCTGCTTTCCAGTGGCTTATCCAAGATGTTTGACATCTTATATTCGAAATTTTGAGCTGCCACCAAAGGATTGAAAAGCTTGACTCCTTTCTTGATCATAGCATGGATTTCTCCACAAGCACCGCCTAGGTTTCGATTATTCTGCTCATTGTCCCTGGTCAAAAGTATGCTCGCATATTATCATCTAGTTACCACCCACGTAAAACGCTTCCCATACTACTTATGTCAGTCACCATCGTTAATAAAAGGTCACTCACGATGATAGATTGCCTTATGGCCGGGCTTTGTTCCCGCGTCCAGCAGCACACAAATCTCTGGCTGAAGTTGCCTCCCTAGAGCATTGAACAGCCAGCGATGGGAGTTAATTTTCTTTGAGTTCTCTTGTTTCAAAACAAAGATTATTTGCACTGGTACCTATGCAGAAATTTAGCGAGGTTTTGACCGGAAACTAAATGTTTTTACAAGATTATTGGGTTCTCCAGGATGCGGCTGGACTAACTGAGGGGTGGCATCTATAGATAGCTGAGTTGTATACTGCTTACCGATCTGAGTATACTGAAAGACATAGCCGGAGAGATGAGACTCACTTCGAATATATGAGCTGCTGTCTTTTTCCCATCAACTTCTTTCTTGAGGATACCGTCTTGGAATACACCGATAGTCTGCAGTACGTCTAACACTTGTTTATCCATTGGATCTAAACCATCAGCCACCAGAGCAACCACAATTTTCTGCCAGCCTGGACGGCCTTCTTCGGCTGAGCGGCGCCAGAATTTAGATCTTAAGAGTTGATGTGTCAATAACCGCTAGAAAACTCTAGATTACCCAACTTACGCTTTGGTATTGCAGATGTCACGAATATTAAGCATGACATTATGCAGAGTCCTGGCATATAATATTTTATCCTCATTGTCTGATACACAAAGCGCTTAGCCCATGGTTTGGCAATCTAATCAATGATTGTAAGGAAACGCACAGCTCGTGATAGCAATGAGAAGTTCAGTTTCTCGGTTGTAGGAAGTTGTTTTTAGCTTCCACCCATTCTCAGGAGTGAAATCATCGGGATCGCATGTCGCAGCCGTGTATCGCATATGCCTGAAACAATATCATCGGCCACGATAGAAATATTTGGCCACTGAACTCATGACTTACGAGAACTCGTTCGACGCCTTGTCTAAAAGGATAAATTAGATAAATACATATGGTAAACCGTCGCAGCTTACCAATGAGCCATTTGGCTTCTACAGAGCTGGAAACAGGTCCTGGCACAGCGTAGCTATCCAAAAGTCAATCTTGCATTGAAAAAGACACGTCGAGCATGAAAAACCTACTCGGCAATGAAATTGCCATTCGTTAATTTGATCCTTTTAGTGGTTGCGCCGCGACGAGGAGCAGTCTGCCTTGTCAAGAAATCGGCTCCTGCGCTGGAAATTGAGGCAGAAGATGCGAGGGGAAGGTCGGGTCCGCCACTCAAGTATGGGTCGGTCGTAAGGAATGTTGATGAGGAAGCAGGCCTGATGGGGTGGGTCAGCTTTAGTACATCATGAATTACCCTCTGCCGCCGACTGACCCAGTTGTCAACGGCGTTAGCTCTTCATTGTCTTCGTTATTGACGGCGGCCCACGATCCATGTCGCCGACTACGACCGCCGTATCCTACGTCTCCTGTATGATCGTACTGATAGCCCTGCTGTCCTTGATAATGGGTTAGTTGAGGTGGATAGTAGGACTGATACTGGTCCGACTGTGGGTAAGGTGTATTAGGGTTGACTGATGGAGTGAAGGATGAATCTACTCTGGCTGAATTGGTAAAGGGATCATGATGGCGGGTCATGGCAATTGTACTAGTCTGCAATAGTCAATAATTCCTGGAAAGGCGGGTATGATATCAGCCTTTAGGCCTTGATGTGGTTGAGCATAGATAGTAAAATAAACGGGAAACTTTATATAGATGTCAGAAATCCATGGAATCCTGAAAAATGCGCAGCCGGTCACCACACCGATGGTAGCAGGGGATGTGAGATGTGTTGATCAAGTATGGAAAAACACACATGCGGCGGTACCTGTATCTAAAGGACCTTCCAGACTGCCAGCCCAGGGCAACATTCTTGCATCCATCAAGTTTTCCTAGTAGGTACCGGCAACTGAGCGTGCGAAGTTATCTTAGATATCAAGTAGTGGCATTATAAGCGTACGTGCTGGTTACTGGCGATCAACTCTGCACGGTGAGAGAGAGACAGATAAGGCTGTTCCTCGGCAGGTGTCGCGAATATATATGCTGTGTTGTTGTAAAAGTCTGGAAAGAAACGCTAGCGAACAGCACAACTAGTAGTAGTAATGAACGAGCGACGGCCATAGCAGACGGCAGGCGGCATGGGGTAACGTAGGGGTGCCACAGAGCTTGAGGACATGAGGCTAGTAGTACACGACCGATGACTGACCACCATGCTTTTCAGGAATCGAGAAGGAGACGAGACACAGCATCAGACGCTAAAATAAAAGGAAAGAAAGTCGAGAGCGGTCGAAAGGAACGAAGGCCCTAATTTAATGAAAAATGAAGCCATTTCGCCGCGGCGCCCTCCACGGATCTCAAGGCGCCTCCTCCTCTGCCTAAACATAAATCCGCCAAAGTGGAAATCGCGGTTTCAGTAGATACCTAAGATAGTATCCTCTCTGGCCTCTTTTGGCTAAGATCATGTGTAGTATCTGTTCTTAACGCTGTGAGAAGCGTTACAACCCTACGGGGTTTACTTCTCGCGAAGTTTTTCTGCGCCCGCGTTGCCTCTTCAGCTTGCTGAATGTAACGCACGATGTCGCTGGCACCGCACTACCGCCTTCTGATGTCAGGGTTCCCCCCTCTTCACTTTTTTATTCTCTCTCTCCTACATTTATTTGGTGCTATGGTTTTTTACTTTTTGAAACTCATTCGGATCCGGAACGACATGAATTACGTCACGACTTCTTCTCAAGTCAATGACGGAGCTGAGTTGAAAAGTAATGAATGATTATAACCACAAACGGTATTCATGATACATCCGTTCGATTACGTCGTTGCTGTTATTAGCTAGTAATAGTCATCCATTGATCCCAAGCTTATTATTGCTTGGTCATCAATAATCAGCCGCCCCGCCGAACTATCAGCACGAATATGCCCAAAGCAAACAAATCCTCGGCTTCAGCGGGGACTCGTAAGAAGCATGCCGCCAAGAAGACTCACAGAGAGCACGATGACGATTCTGATCATCAACCAGAGTCGGGAACACCTCAACCTTCGAGAAAACAGCGAGGGGAGAAAAAGCTCTCCAAGGCGCAAAAGAGAGCGATACCGAAAGTGAAGCAATACATCCCTCCACCAAAACCCCCTGCACCTCCCATTCTGGATCCTCTCGACGGACAGGGCCTTGCGAGAACTTTGCCGGCGGATTTGGTCGTCGTACTGAGACGATTAGGAAAGAAGGACGCTGTTACAAGGCGCAAAGGTCTTGAGGAATTTAGGGATGGCTGGGTGAAATACATTCTGAAGGAGAAACCAACTGAAGAGGAAGAAACTGAACGAGAAGTGAAGGAGATTGCACTTCTAGCAGCTATACCTGTCTGGGTAAGTGATTTGTACACCCATTTACAGGTTATCTCCTGACTTAATACTTAGCTACATAACCTCCCAGGTCTTTTACAGTCCCCTTTCCACAGAGCTATTGCTCTCCTTATTCATACAGATCTTCTTTCTGTGCCTGCCCTTCGGGCTTCAATTTTGGAAAGCCTAAATTTGGGCCTGTTACCTGGTACCCAAAACCGTGATGTTCTTGGGTCTTGGATGATAGCTGCTTTAGAAGAAGGTCGAAGGGCAGGTGGACTAGGGCTCAGGGGATGGGAATCGTCTATCCTCTGGAAGGCGAGCGGTGAAGAGGTTGGCGGTGATACAGACATTCGCATTGATCTCAAAGAACACCTTTCCACTTTAATCGAGTACCTTACTCTATCTACCCTGAACCCTTCGATCCTACACGAGGACATCCATCCAATACCTGTAGCAGCTACCCCGGTGTCTTCTATTCCTTTGGGCAAAAAAGGTACTAACAAGCAAGGGAAATCAAAAACATCTTCTGCCCCACCGTCTCGACAGACTGAAACACCTGTACCACCTCCGGAGGATCATGAAATTCTTGAAGAAAGGATGACAAGGTATCGAGTGGGCGGACTTATAGGTCTTTCATGGCTCCTGCAACAACTACCTCAAGTGGGATTGACATCCTTGCCTGAAGATTTGGTCACTTTGCTACGTCATCCTGCATTATGGCTTTCCTTGTCTTCAGAACAGGTTGATACAGTAAATTCACCTGGGTCCTTGGGCACTGCTCAGCCTCCTGTTAGAAAGGCAGGTTATGGGCTCCTCGATGTGCTTGTAAACTCTTACGAAAGTATTGTGGCTGAGCCCGAGATGCTCAAAATGGTGTCAAACGCTGTCTTGAGTAGCTGTTGGAGAGAAAAAGAGGCAGTGGTATGGGAATCTGCAGGGTCCGCTATTGCCAAGTTTATCCGCAGTGAGTGTTAGAACCTGATGAGGACGACCATGCCTGATCGAAGCATTTTGTAGAATGGCCAGAATGCTGGACACTTACCACAGAGTCTGCTGCAGACCATCGTGATGGGCGCAATGATGGGCGCAATGATGGGGAAGAGGAGGTCGACAGTGAAGACGAGAATGTTCAAAACGCCGATGACGAAGATGGCGCGAATCCGGCCACTCTCCTTCAGCTTTCTTCACCATACTACTCTGATTTCTTGGACTTCACATCCACTATTTGCCCTTATATTCCTCATATCACTTACCCCATAATTCTTGTTGTTCTCTCCACCCTTCCGCCCTCCTTATTGCTGCTTGTTGGGCCATCCCTTCAGCTCCAGACGTTATTCTCTCATCTTTGGGCCCCCCTGGATTCTCGCTTACTTTCCACGCATTGTCTGCCAGGTCAAAAGTCTGCATTCCAAGCGTTTTTCCAGGCTATATTGGAGTGTACCATATTCCTCATTGGCAAGTCATGGAAAGAAGAGGACGGAAAAGAGGCTGCAATGTGGTTGGTGAAGGAGCAGCTAGGCAACAGAGCATGGAAAGAGGGCGTTCTGCTTATGGGCGGAAGGGCTGGTGGAAGGCATGTCCCTCGAGGATGTACCGAAGAGAGTGAAGCTTCTGCATTTGGCAGCACTCTTGGCCGTCTGGCATCTATTGATCAACTACTCTTAGACCAAATCCGGGTCGTGCTTACCCAGACGCTATCTGATGCTTGTTTCCCGCAAGAGAACCCGGAGAGCGGTCCTATGGAGGTAAGTATTTTACCGAGAAGCTTGAGTATACTCTCTGCTATAAGCGACGCGATTGCTGCTAGTCAAGTGATTGCCCTAGTGGATCAATTAATGGAGGATTTGATCGAAAAATTATCTGAAGTGTTTGTGGGCTCTTCAAAGAGCGACAATCCCTCCCATGCAATCATGGCGGAGACATTAGTAGATGCTCTGAAGAACCATCACCATTTGGTGCACAGCGACACAATAGAGGTAAGTACCCACCGGCACGTTCCAGTGCCGAAAAACTAAACCTTACATATCCTTAGAAACTTTTGGGCCAAGTCAAAGATTCGTCTCACGAGCTACTCATAATCCTGCACCCACCTTTATTCATTGCTTATCTAGACAGCCTCTGCTCCAAGTTGCCGTCTGCCGAGCGACATGTTTGCCAACAAGCTCTTTCTACCGTGCTGCAGTCTTCCGAAATAGACTCTTCGCAGCGCTTCACAGTTGCCAATGCTGTGTTGATTCTTGACCATACCCAACTTCTACAATCGGGCTCACTGGATCAAATTGTTAAAGAAGCCACGCATGACGCTCTAGCAGGCGGATCACCTATTGCCATCCCCGTGGTCACCGCATCTCTCAAATCCCTTTGCTACCTATCAAAATCTACCCTGGATGAGGTGTTATCTGTTACCTGCAGCGTCATTCGTGAATCAACCAAAAAGCTTCTGACCACCGATTTCGTTGAGCTTGGTGTTCCGCAGGCGGCCTTCGAGATCTTTGCTGCCTATGCCACAAACCATCTTCAGGAAGTCATCGAATCGGAGCATTTGATTTCGGGTCTGGTCAGCGTTCATCATGTCCTATTCGTTTTACCTAGATTACCTGGTCACATTGCCTCAGCCGAGTCAAAGGCTAGCGGCCTGCTCAGTTTATGGTCCAAGCTGGGTGAACTGGTTGTCGAATACCAGGAAAAGGTCCTCCAAAGAGTGTACAGTGCCTTAAAAGGAGAAATGGGTGATGTAGAAGTCAGGGTGGACCCTGAGGTGCTCATCGACGTGGCTCTTGCAACAACCCTCGGGTCCCACTCTGCTCCTTCCCTCCAAGCGCTTGTCCTGGCGTTGCTTCCCGAAGTGATCAGTATCATTCAGGATCTCGCTCCTCATACATCCCAACCTCCCCATCCGTCTCTGCCTATCGTGGACCCACTTATACCGTTTGTCCCGCATGGTGACGATGACCTTGACTCTATTCAACCAGAGTTTGATAGCCTTGGTCGAGCTCAGACAGCCAGATACGCCGAGGCGGCGGTAGCTCTACTCCGAGCAGACAGAAGCCTTGTTAAGGATGAACCTGCTTTATTGCAAATGATTTTAGCTGTCAGTCGACTAGCACAGGATGCTCTAACTGTTCCCGGAGCATCCAGAGGGCTGTTTTCGAAAGAGACACCTTCCACCCGCCTAGCTGATCTGGTTCGAGAAGTAGAAGGGGCCATTTCTTTCGCTCTTGGATATGTGGACGAGGTTGAGCCCTCTTGGCACCATGCCACCATTCATGCTCTCAAATCTGGATCTGTGCCACATGATTCCGACTTGTTACAAAGCTTAATGGTTGCGCTGCAGAAAGAAGTGACTGCAAATGGTAACGACGTGGATGCCAGGTCATTTAGGGACGTGCTTTACAAGCACATGAGACAAATAGGAGCGGGTGTCCAAGAAGGGGAGGCATGGCTAAACTATGCCATGAGTCTGGTTGACAGATGTAAGTTTATTTAGCGTTCATTGATGATCTGGCACTGATCAATCGCTCAGCACCACAGCTCAGTCTCGCCATAATAACTGCCATCAAACCTCTCATGCTTGACACACAGGCTTTTGCCACTGCCCAAACCCGTCTCGCATCGGCTCTTACAACCATTCCCCCGTCCAAGTGTCATACTGCACTGAATCTGTTGAGGATCTTCAACGCCTCAGCTCCAGAGGTCGATTCTACTTCTGTATTTCTCCCTCAGCAGCGAGCCCTCTTTGTACTTCGCCACGTCGCTGGATGGCTCACAAGTGATGATGTCGACGAGGACAAGTTGCCTGAGGATATGGAGTTTAGAGTCTTGGAGCTCGAAGGGTCAGTGGCGCCAATCGTGCAAGACGTGGGTGGCGCACACTGGGATGGGATCTTTGACTTGGTTGAAAACGGCTTAGAGGTGACGAGCTTCCTACATTTTCCATGCTGTTCAGAGACTGACACTTAACAGAATTCGGGAATGGACGACTCCTCTTCGCTCTGTTTGCTTTACCATAGCTTGTCCGTCCTTCAGCAGATCAGGGATCTCTGTCAGACCAACAAGTCTTTGAGAGCTTCTTGGACAAGTAAAACGAATCATATGAAACTTGTCTTGGATCTATTCTTGCAATGTCGCTCAGGTATTTTTTTTTCTATTCAAATTCAATATGCGCATCGACTGACAACTTTTAGCGAACTCTGTCCCTCTACAATTAATTCAAAATCTTATTCTTGACCTCCTGCCTGACGTCCCCGAGCAGGTCATGAAAGAGGCCAGCTTGACATCACTTTGTAATCTGATATCCCTTTCGACATCTTCGGCTATCCAAACTGCTGCTTATCGAATCATTTCTCAAGTTATCAGACATCAAACAGTTGGACTGGTCTTGGAAGTAGAAGCATCTGTAGCGCAAGCCCAAGAAGGCCATGCCGAAAGAACCATTGAGATGGCAAAGGAGTTGGTGGATGTTGTTAAAATTGGAAGTGAAGTAAATTGGCATGGCGAGCTTGGTGTATCCCTAGTCTTGGGACAACTATTAGCTTGGATGTCTATATTGGATTATTTCGAGGATGCTGTAAGCGATCAACTGACATGACTCTATGAGAAACTGACATGACATTCCACAGTCTCGGACTTTACGCTGGGCGTACCTGGATCAACTAAATACATCCAAGCTGATCACGGACGGCCTCGTTCCAATGCTCTTCTCCATCCTTGGAGTATCTGAAATGGGGGCCTGGAACTTCCCCGCCAGCCAATACGCTGTAGATGAGTTCTTCACGGAGTTCCTTGACCCGGAGTCCTTGCCGGATCTTTCCCCACTTGCCTCTCATCTATTCTACCGAGCACTGGTCACTATTCCATCTTCTGTCCGAGCATATTACGAATCTCTTAAGGATCGCCAGCTATCTATGTCCATGCTCTCATTCACTGCTCGGCACTACTCTCCGGTAATCATTGCGCACGAGTTCTCTGCTTTAAGGGAACCGTCGGCGATGGCTCAGCTAACTGAAGAAGGCTTGAATGTGCGGATAGCGCAAGGTGGTGGTGCAACTATCGCAGCAGGAGCTGGGTCCGCTGAGGCAATTGCCAGCTACGTGGTCGATGAACAGCCAATGGAAATTGGCATCAGATTACCGGCAGAGTTCCCGCTGAAAGGAGTCGATGTCAGAGATCTGCGAAGGGTGGGGGTGCCAGAGAACAAGTGGCGAGGGTGGTTGATGGGTTTACAGCAAACTATCACATCAAGGGCAAGTCATTTTTTCTTCATTGGTTAAGTACCTAGACTAATTCCCAATAGAATGGGTTGATTCTCGAGGCACTTACAATGTTTAAGAAAAATGTTTCGCTGCATTTTGAGGGCGTCGTGGAATGTGCTATCTGCTATTCGTAAGCCTTCTCTACTCGAAACACTAATAATCTTATTTACTGATACTTTGCACGTCAGTATCATATCCCTTACGGACAGGACGCTTCCCACCAAGCCATGCCGAACGTGCAAGAATCGATTCCATGCGAGCTGTCTCTTCAAATGGTTCAATTCGTCTCATTCGAGCAGCTGTCCTCTTTGTCGAGCTCTGTTCTAAAAGTCAGCTTGGCTTATAGCAGTGTGTTTCTATTAAGATTACAGTGCATGCATTCATAGCATACGAGGTTTATGTTTGGCAATGCGCTGATGATGGGCTCTTCTATATCACTTTTCAGTCTAGTTTATTTTTTACTGGTGAAGCACTTCCGTGCAATTCATAGCTATAATATGCAGGCCTATCGTACACCTTTCCCGTCATCACTTCTTTTTCGTTTAGACTTTGTCCCCTCTGCATGGCCGTTGGTCGAAATGGTGCCGCCAGCTGGTTGCCTCCCCCGTCCGCGCTTTTTTCGCCCATCTTGAACTTCCTCGTCGTCGTCTTCGTGTTGCGCGTTGCGTTTTGGTATGGAATGATGTGACTGTGTTGTTGTGGAGGGTGGTCAATTCAATCGATTCATCATGCTCTGTGCTGAGGTTACAGCCACTCACATCGCGATATTTCGCCAGGTACACTCTCAAAACACCCTCATAATTGTCGAACCCCAACGCGCGCATGGATGTAAGTATATCCTCCCCGTTTAACGTCTTCCTCTTTTCATTCAGACATTTTTCAGCCGCTTCTGATGTCTGTAGTGATGAATGTGTTATATTACTGCCTTGAGAGTGTAATGGAGGAAGATACGTACGATAAAAGAGATAAATTCCGACACACATTCTTGGACACATTCCTTGGCTTCCTTCGACACTTTGGCTGAAGTTGGTAATGAAGACTTCATGATTCGCGCCACGTTCGCAATCTATAGCATCGCTGTTCAGGCGCGCAAAACAGGATATTTCGAGCAAGAGAGCATTGGGATACTTACCGGCAGCCAACGATCTTGTTCTCGAAACTCCTCAACCTGAGCCTCTGTAAATGGCTTCGAGGGGCCTACTCCTGCCGAATTAGCGGAGGGCTCGGGTTGGTTGCCTAGCGGGGCAAGGCTTTTGAGGTTTGTATGTTCTGACATCTGGGCTTGTTCTTTTTTGCGGGAACAAAAGGCGAAAGAAGAAATAATATGACTCCACGATCAGATGTGGATTTGGATCTTTTGGATGTTGATGCCGGAAGCCGGAATTGGTCGGCCGACTGCTTGATCGCCGCTTTCTTTATCTGATATCGTGATTGTATTTCATTCGTCCTTCGTTATTTTATCTCCCCTCAATCTTGTCCAGCCATGCCCAAACTCAACCTTCGCTCCACTGCCGTGAAGCGCATCATGCAAGAGGCTGCAGAACTCGCAGCCGCCGACGTCGACGACGACGGCTTCGTCGCCGCCCCCTTGGAGGTACGCCCCCACTTCGCACGCATGACTTATCGAATATGCGCCATTTCAAGGATCGTAGGGCTGACCAATATGCCAGGATGATATATTCGAATGGCATTGTACGATGCGTGGAGTGCCGGACAGTGAATATGACGGTGGTTTGTCCTTCTATCACTCTTTGCATAATTCTCCCGACTAATCTGATCACTTTGACTCCGCAGGTCTCTATCATTTTCGCATAGTCCTTCCTCCCTCTTATCCCATGAGTGCACCCGATATTATTTTATTGACTCCCAACGGGCGCTTTGAGCTTGGCAAAAAGGTGGGTCATGGCACCAGACAGTGGCGGGTCAACGGACAAAGGGGATAAAGGCAGTGCCCGCTGCGCCTGCGCAGTAGTTGCTGACGCGGGAAAATAGATTTGTATCGATGGCCTTACCAGCTTTCACGCTGGTTCATGGCAACCAGCATGGGGTGTTCGTACAGGTAGGCCACATGGTTATCATCTGTTCATACGGGCTTGTTATTTAACCTTCCTTCCAGCCATTGTAGGTCTTCGGTCGTTTTGGATGCAATCTGGCGAGGCTCTTTCTGCTATCGGTGCTCTCGACCATTCGAAAGAGGAAAGGAAGCGGCTTGCAAGGCTTTCAGCAGAATGGAAATGTCCTACTTGTGGTATTAAAAACGAGGAGATCATGCCAAGGTATCCGGCTGCCGTTGATGAGAAAGAGGGAGGGAAGGGAGGGAATGAAGATGTCAAGCAGTATATGGACAGTGGAGACACAGTGGATTACGCAGCTGCTTGTGCTCTTAAAGCTGAGCACATAGAGGAGGCAGGAGATAGAGGGCTCGACTCTGAACATTTAGAGTCCCGTCCTGCTGAACCGGAACCACAAGCGGAAGCCACAGATTTACGGGCGTCAGCCTCTCCAGAGGTTATCTCCACGTCAGCTGTACAAACTTCACCCTCGTCCACACAAATCACTCTTGAACCCTGTCGCACTGTCCCGCTATGGCTCGATCACCTCATTGGGGGATTCTGTATCGCCCTTGGGCTAGCCATCTGCAAGCGAGTCGGGACGTACATCTTGAGCTGAGCTGTTGAATCGGCGGCGCGTTTCCGTATCTATTGATCTTCCTTATTGTATCTATCACACCTTGCCACACTCTAGATGTAGACATATTGTCATGTATTGCACCCTTTTTTGTTTGCCAGCGAACTGTCCGAACTGTCCAAGCAAAATCATATTGTCATAAATGCACGGTATCATCAACACTAAGTAAAGAGAAGAACTACGGTATCCTTTTCAGTAACATATATCCAGTGGTCCGATCGCATAAACAAAACATGCCGTTGAAAGGAACCAGATGTTATAGCCAAGTATTTAGATTGAGAAGAATGGTTGTTCCCTACTCTGTCCTTGCTGCTGACCCTGCTGCGCTTGTTTCTGACCAAAAGGATTATTCGCCCCGAGACCACCTGCACCCGTCTGCTGCATGGCAATTCTATTGGAATTGTGAAACGTCGATCCCACGGGAATACCTGAACAGCCATCAGCACAACCATCGACACGGATCAATCCAGAAAAAAAGGCCATCAACTGTACACTTACGGAGGTTGCCCATGTTACCAAACGTATCCAAACCATCCTCCCTGCCTCGCGCCAACAAGGAAGCCAACTGGCCATGCTCGACGTCATTTGTTTTAGTCTGGGGTGTCCAAGCCGGTCTAGCTGTCGCTTGAGGCTCAAGAGGCTGTTGCTCTGGCATCTGAGCTTGAGGAGCAGGAGACTGGGATTGTGCGGTAACGTTAGGGACAGGGAGGAAAGATGGCTGCTGCGGCTGAGGCGATGAAATTTGTCCAGTCTGCTGACTGCCTAAACTAGGTGCAAATGGATTGTTGGATCCATATCCTGTAGGCTGAGCTAGCAAAGAAGTGTGTTGCTGCTGTAAATATTGCTGTTGCTGTATCCACTCTTGCTGCTGGCGTTGTTGCTCCTGGAGAGCCATTTGCTGACGCATATACTCCTCTTGTTGCTGTTGTTGCATTTGTTGTTCCTGCATCTGAGCGTAGAACGGCTAGTAAGAAAGGGTCAATATGGTGAATTCTGAGGTAGTTTGAGAGCACTTGCATTATAAGACGTATACTGCGGCTGTAGCTGTTGTTGCTGCTGGCCCCATCCAACATCGACCAATGGCCAACCGCTAGTAGGCTGCACCGGCATCTGCTGAGTCTGCTGAGCAAAGAGATCCGGTTGCTGAGTATAGGCATTCTGAGATTGTCTACTGGGGTGTCAACTTTGCTTATTTTAACAAGTGTCTTTTACTCACAAGTTCAAGCTATCGTCAAACAACGCATTCTGAGTCGCACTCTCTTGTTCTCGCTTTCTTTTCGCTTCCTCCTCCTCAGACAATCTGATGGCCCGTTGAAGATCGTCCTCTTCCTGAGTCAACATACTTCTTCTCCTAGCTTCATCCTCAGACATCCGCTTGGACTCTTCGATGGCCTTTTTAAGATCGTCTTCTTCGTCACGAGACCTGTTCGGTCGAGTTGTAGGGCGTGGAGATTCGTTCTGTTGAGCAGGGCGTGGAGATTCATTTTGTCGAGCTGGGCTACGAGGTTCTCCGTAGTCACGGTCACCACGAAGACCAGATGCTTCGATGGTACCCAACATTCTGTCTCGCATAGCACCCCGGGAACGTCTTTCTTCCCTCAGTCTCGACTCGTCTTGAAGAAGATTGGTGATATCCTTTGCCTTTTGTCTAACATTGGATCCCACATCCTTTCCATTGTCGTCCACATAGACAAACTCTTTGAGAGTTTTAATGATGTAAATATTGTCTTTGAAGTAGATGACCACGTTTTCCGAGCCAGCGTGGAGGCAGTAGTCGAGAAGGGTGAGCGCCTTGAAAACGTGTCGCCAGTTCTTCCCTTTGTCATTCAAACGTTTGTCGAGCATCTCCATAACTTCCACAAAGTCGTTTCTACACTAAATGTCA
>NC_009181.1:893676-898676 GCF_000149385.1 Cryptococcus deneoformans B-3501A
GGAAAGTGGAACACGTATCCGGGTCAGAGCACCCCTCGTCCACCTCCACCTCCACCCCCTCCCAACTGGGGCGCACCACCAATGCAGGGGCAACAGGTTTTCGTTCAAAGATCAGCCGGTCCTGTTCCTCCAGGAGCATTAGTAGTTAGACCAGGTGATCCTCGGATTGGTGGACAGTGAGCGACACCTTCTCATTGTTAAATAGTAGCTGATGAAGGGTTTCTTCAGACTATGTTGGAGATGTAGTGGCTCAGGGAGAGAAATAAGTTTCTTTGGATTTGACGACGGTAGATGCGGGGAATGTAGAGGGCTAGGAAGGTTGTTCTAATTGTTCTGATTAGAAGTTCATGTCTTTAGAGACGACCAAGCATTGTGCGCCCGTACCAGATTACAAGTCTTGATATACATGATTATATGTAGCTTCTAATTGCCATTGCTATCCTCCTCTGCTTTATCGGCCACCCATTCATCTCTTTCCTTCACCACCTTTTTAAATCTCCATCCCGCCTTCTTCACTTCCTTTTCGACTCCTATCCATTCTTCCTCACCATTTTTAATCCAGATGCCCCCATGCTTCTTCCATTCCTCCGTCACCTTGTCCGCTATTTCTTTGTATGACCGGACATCCTCAATCTCCAAAGCACTGAGCTCATGAGATGGTATTGGGAGGCACATAAAATCTCTGGCGGGGATCACCATCCCTGTTTTGCCTCTCGGCGGTTTATCCAGATCTTCATCAGAAAGCGAAAATGAGGCACATTTTTCTAATATCTGGTCGGCCAACGACTGCATGATTACGCGCACGTGCAACTCGCTAGGATATTTTGAAGTGAGTGAGATGGGAAGTGGTGGCGGGAGGGAAGTATGTGGAAGAGGACGAGGAACAGGATATGGAAATGAGCAAATCGAGGAAAGAATTGATGGAAGAGCCGCAGCTGTTGGGTATCTCGGTGATGGAAACCTGGATACGTTTGTGAGCTCGTTGGCATTCTGGATTGGATAAGACTCACATGGCGGAAAAGTGGTTGATAACAACTCTCCGTGCCCTGATTTCCCTCGCAAACTCTCCCACCTCATCAGGAGTTGAATGTCCTCTACTTTGAGCTTTCTTCTTAACTTCATTTCTCTTGACCTCATCCGCATTTTCCTTATCCCCGTTCCGCGCATGGAACCCATTGGGGGTAGAAGGAGGATTAGCTGAACTACACCCTGAAGAACAGGTAGATTGTCCGGCTGACAGGCCTCGGGAAAGCATCAAACTTGGTTCTAGATCCCTTGTGCGAGCCTTTTGTCCTTTCTCTTCTCTCTGTATGGCTTGAGGTATCGCCACATTGGTACATTCATGCACCAAGAGACTTGGATCTTCACACATCGATCTGAAAACATGATTCTTTGTCCCTCCAGAACAGTCTCCGAATACAACTATCTTGCGTGGGAGGACGCCAGAGGGCTCTGGAGGGGATATGATGTCCCCGGAGGGGAGCGTGAGAGGAGGCGGAGGCGGGAGAGATGTAAGGTGTGATAGAAGAGATAAAGGGTGCTTAACCGGAGGATTAAGGGCAGACAAAGCCTCTGAGTTGGACTGTAGCAAAGGTATGAGGGTTGCGGTGTCTAACGGAAGGCGAGGCGTCGGCTCTTGGAGGACGTAGCCCAAGGATGGTACTGCGGGCCCGTCAGATCATTGGAGACCTGAAAACTAAGAGCGTTCTTACCTCTATGGTGTATTGGACCAGCGCTGACTTTCCATCCTTTCCCGCTCTTCCCGTTACCCTCTTGAAGCACCATCTTCCAAACGCCATCCTCATCGGCTCGCATATCCATCCCGACTGCCTCGTTTGGATGTATTTCATCTTCACGGCAACCTGCTGAAGGTCCTTCACCGTCTTGTAGCAGTTCATGGATGGCGAATGCCCCAGAGATATTTGCTTTTGTGATGTTCAATATGGTCCTGACCAGGTTCCTTAATCCTGATGGTCCATACAAATGGAAAGTCGGCTGTTTCTTCAAACCAAGCTCCTTGATCTTTTGAGTCGCCTCTTCAGTAGCCATCGTGCCATTCATGATAGTGGTTAAAACAGGCACAAGCCCTAGAACATGGTCGACATGGAGGTGAGTGATGAAGATACGAGAAATGTTGGCCAATTTGAGAGACGACTGATGCAGTCGGTTCAATGTGCCGTCGGCAGCGTCAAAGACTGGTAAAGTGAGTTACATAATGGTAAGTGCAGTTAATACAACCTACGCCATATCTCGTTGCCAAAATCGACTGCCAAGGAGGAGCAGTTTCTACTCTGTATTGGTCCACCTCCACTGCTTGTCCCAAGCTGCTCGTATGGTTAGGAAGCCGACAATGACGTACGGTAGAAGCTCAGTGGAGGCATAAATCACTCACGAACTGAACCGAAACGGGCGGCAGAGGCTTAATTTTTGGGGCTGCCATTCGATTATAGAGGTCGACGAGCGTTGCAGCTTAGAATACTGCAGCGTAAAGATTACGAGAAAAGGATAAAGAGTGGATCTTTTTCCTTTATTCCAGTAAACGGTGCAACCATGATGAATGATGACGATCAACGAAAGCGGTCTTGTCCGCCCTTCCTTTTTTTGTTCCTGGCAAGCAGAGGAGGTGCAGGAGAACACAAAAACTGACAAAATAGCACAGCCTGCACGTTACAAGGAAGACCAACATAACACAGACCATGCATGTCACTCACCAAGGTTCATAGATCAGTAGTAGAGAGCATGCCACATGGGGATAAGCGTTTTAAACAACCATCTGGTTTCGTCAATAGCTTGCTGCTGCCTTAATTTGGTCACTTGTTGGCTGTGGACATTGCCTCTTGGTATGTCAGCCATTCCGACGTTTTCCCGCGGTCCTTGTACTGGCAAGGCCATCTTGATGCTAGACATGTATACTTTGCGGAAGCCTTCCAGAATTGAAGCATACATATGCTGGTATACATAGCTGTATAAGTAGAACAGAGGCAGCAGGTGAAGGAGGAAGTTTGTTAAGGAGGAGGAGGGCGGCGGGGGCGCGGCGGCAGCAGCAGCAGCAGCAGCTAATAAGTGACGTGGGATAAAATGGCGAAAAATAATTTTGGGATTTTCGTGGTGCGTCTCTGTACGAAATCCTTCGTTCTTGGGTACAAGGAGCGCAATCTCTCTCTAAACAAAAAAGCCCATATTCACAAGCATGTCAGGCTCCCTCACCCACGTCCTCTTCGAGGGGCCTTCTGGCTATGGCCTCTTCACTGTCAACTTGCAGGAGGAAGTTGCTGCCAAGTCAAAACAACTTCAAGACTCCATCGCCGACCTCGGCATCTTCTCTCGAATGGTCCAGCTCGCTTCCTTCGCCCCTTTTACTTCGGCCGCCCAAGCTCTCGAGAACGCGAACGATGTCTCCGAAGGCGTCCTCAACCCTCACCTTCAGGCTCTTCTAAATTTGATCGTCCCCGACGCTGCTGGCAAGGGCAACAAGAAGCAATCCGGTGTTCTTCTCGGTGTGGCCGAGAGAGGTTTGGCTGGTGCCATTCAAGGCGAGATGGGTATCCCCTGTGACACTTCCGAACGAGCCTTGGAACTCATCCGAGGTGTTCGATTACATCAGGAAAAGATTTTGATCAAGGGAGGGATGCAAAAGGGAGATGTAACCGTTGCCCAGCTTGGTTTGGGTCACTCTTACTCTCGAGGCAAGGTGAAGGTATGTGCAAATGCGTATAGTACTTGAGACATTGGACTTATCGGATATAGTTCAACGTCAACCGATCCGACAACATGATTATCCAAGCCATTTCTCTCTCCGACCAACTCGACAAAGATCTCAACACTTTCTTCATGCGAGTGCGAGAATGGTACGGCTGGCACTTCCCTGAGCTTTACAAGCTCGTTCCCGACGCCCACCAATATGCCCTTCTTGCTGTCCTTATCGGTGATCGCACAGCTCTTTCCGAGGACTCTCTTGAGGAAATGCAGGAAATTCTTGACGACGACGAGACTCGTGCGAAGAATGTCCTCGATGCCGCGAGGGCCAGTATGGGTAGTGACATCAGCGAAGTTGACTTGATCAACATCAGCAACTTCGCGGAGAGGGTTGTCAAGCTTGCTGAGTATAGGAAGAGCTTGAGGAGATACCTCACTGAGAAGATGAATGTCGTTGCCCCCAACTTGTCAGCTTTGATCGGTGAGACCATCGCTGCCAGACTCATCAGCCATGCGTATGTCCTTTTTTCTTCCTTTGAAACAAAGATCAATGATTTGTTGACGATACATTAGCGGTTCCCTCACCAACTTGGCCAAGTACCCCGCTTCTACTGTCCAAATCCTCGGCGCCGAAAAGGCTCTTTTCCGAGCTCTCAAGACCAAGGGTAACACCCCCAAATACGGTCTCATCTACCACTCTACTTTTATCGGCCGTGCCGGTGCTAAGCACAAGGGTCGGATTTCTCGATTCCTTGCCAACAAATGTTCTATCGCTTGTCGTATTGACTGTTTCACCGACGTTCCTACCAACAAATTCGGAGAGGCTTTACGTGCACAGGTCGAGGAACGTTTGAACTTCTTCGAAGTAAGCCGCCATCATTTCTGAAAGTTAGTTGTGATACTTATTGCTATAATAGACTGGTGCTCCCGTCGGCAAAAACTCTGACGCCATCCAGAAGGCCTTGGCCGCTGTCGCAGCTGACCTCGATGACGAGGACGACGATGATGACGATGAAGGTCATCTTAAGGAAGATGATGTTGCGGATGTATGTTACCATTCTAATGATTTGTTTGCCGTATCCACGCTAACCCTTTCTAGGCTGTCAAGCAGGTAGAGAAGGACCAAGCAGAAGCTGCCGTTAACCGAGGCCCTATTGACCCCGAACTTGCCAAACTTGCTTCTGAGGCTACATCTTCTACGTCTAAGAAGGAAAAGAAGAACAAAAAGGAGAAGAAGGACAAGAAGGAGAAGGAGGAAAAGAAGAAGCGCAAGTCCGAAGCCATGGACGTGGATGTGAAGGAGG
>NC_009181.1:903676-913810 GCF_000149385.1 Cryptococcus deneoformans B-3501A
GCGATCCATTGTATAAAATCATTCTCGCATGTTTTTTTACTGCACAACTACTGCGATACACAGGCAATGGGTATGATGTCAGTAGAAATAACTATTATACATTATTGTCGTTCACATGTAGCGTCTAACGGTAGTAATCTATTGTCTAGAATCGGCAAATGATCCTAAATGCGCTGCAAAACTCTGACGCTGACCATTACTATCAGCCCGACGATGAATAGCTCTTGTATGCCATAACTCCTCTCGCTCATTTTTGAAGAAGCCCATGAAATGTGATCCGAAAAAAGCACGCTTCCATTTGATCCAGCATACTGCACCCCTAATTCATTTAATGCTCCTGTGCGTTCTTGCTTGCCGCTCTCGGCGAACAACGTATCTAAAGCGTTAACCCCTTGCTAGCGGATTGTTTCAGCCCTAGATGATTGCGATGACTGGGAAGGAGGAGTCCCCAGCTTACCATATCGTACATTGCTCCGAACCAAAACCATCGTTCAACCCAGCTCACACTCTTCATATAAGCGGTGGCCACGTCCATGAATCGTTGGATCTCGGTGTAGATGGCTTGTCCGTCATATGTGCCAGTAGTCGTGTTATAAACTGAGAAGTTTTGAGGTGCAAATTCTGTGAAAGGCGGTCAGCCTGAAGCCTGACAGACTGTTGGGAAAGGACTAAAGACCCACCAGTCACCCAGATGTTCTTGCCATAAGTATAATGGTAGTACTGAATATGCTCGATGAAGTTTTGGGCCACTAAATCATACTATACAAGGGATAAGCCTCGCCACTGCTTTTGTCCTAAATTGCCAGTCAACTCACCCAATGGACGGCCGTAAAGTCTGGATTACAGCTACCATTACATGCTTCATACCACTGGGCCATCCATTCTCTACCCGAATATCCACTTGTAACCGCAGGACTCCCTAGCCGATATCCCTGTGATTTCAGGGGCTCTATCACCTCTATCCACGTTTGCGCTGCCTCTTCGGGCGAGCACTCCGCCTGCCCGGCTTGATCGGGCTCATTGAAGCCTAGGATAGCCCTTTGGGGAGTGAGAATGACGTCGGAAAAGTTACTGGCTACTTGCTCGAGAAAAGGCTCAATGTAAGTGGAATTGCAACCCCACAGCATGGGTACAAAAGTGAAGGGAACGTCATAGAGTGAAGAATGTCTCGAAGTTGGAATGACGGGATAAGGAGACCAGTTGTAGTAGGAAGATATGAGGGTGCCATCCCCAGTAAACCCTGCCATAGGAACCCTACGATTCATCACTTAGTGATGGTACCGCCTGAAATCTTCTCTCCCTTATCTCGGAGTAGACCGGACGAGACCTACCAAAGATTGTTTGCCCAGGCGAGCCCCGGGCCGCCGCTGTCGTAGTTGATGATATCGACTCCTACCACTGCCCTGACAGTTAGTAAGAGTATCAGTGGGACCATTGTCGCTGTTGACAGAGAGACATATAAATGCTTGTTGAGCTTCAAAAGCATGAGAACAGAGAACAAAAAAGTGCCCCGTTTGATGTGCGTGGTTTCATTGTTGCTGGTCGGCCTCCACTCGGCTCAGCCTCCACTTTTTGTCCGTTGCGAGCTTTGCAGTGAAACCCTTCGTTCGTCGTTTACTACAGCAGTAACCTAATCCTTTCATCCACTCTTCAAGAGGGGAGAATTGCAATTGCTTCTCCACACAGATATGGGATGGTAGTAGCGAGAATCGAATGCGGACGTCTATGACGGGATATATTATCTGTGTCATCATCGTGTATATTTGAGCTATGATGCGGGCAGAAAAAGTGTCGCGGCCCGCCGGGCGGGGCATGCATGTTTTATTTTTCTTCCTACATAATAGCGGCATTTATATTCTTTCTCGACCTCCCCGCTATCGTACGTACTATGAATGAAAGCAGGTATTGACCCCCGCCGATATTATCCGCACTTCTTCATGGTCGTACAGTCGATGGTGATTGAATGATATATATCCGTTCATTCTCACTGCAGGAGGCTCCGTCGTCCCCACTCTTCTTTCTCCATCAAGTAATAGCCAGCCCCTGATGAGAAAGGAGGACGACGAATAATAGCGGATATTACCAACTCAAAGTCGAGGCCATACATCGTCCAATATCCGAAATCCTCTCATCCTCAACTCACCGCAATCATTTGCGTGTCAAGGCGCTTGTCCCTTTGCAGGTCTGTTGCTCCATAATACCCCGC
Source organism: Cryptococcus deneoformans B-3501A (assembly GCF_000149385.1). Lineage (NCBI taxonomy): Eukaryota > Fungi > Basidiomycota > Tremellomycetes > Tremellales > Cryptococcaceae > Cryptococcus > Cryptococcus deneoformans. The sequence goes on from NC_009181.1 coordinate 905,883, forward strand.
CTGAACATCCTTTGACACGACCTTTCAGTATACCTCCTTCAAAGTAGTCATTGTTTTTTTTACTCTAAATCCTTCTCAGGCCGATGTCTGTCGTCGATGCAATTGCCAAACTATAAATAGTGATGAGGCCCAAGTGAGGATGATAATCGAATCATCAGTCTTTCAAGTTTGTAAAATAAGTTCTCTGTGAGAGGCGCTTTTCAAACTGCATTTGGATTTCCAAGCTCTATTCATCTCCATTGACAACATGTCTCCCTCTATATTGGTGCACAACGAAAAGCAGGCACTTGACTGTACGTTGTCCGGTGTAACACCATCGTCGCCGTTACCTTCAACTAAACACCTTGAACCTGCTGCAGCTCTGTCGCCTCCTGACCTCACCTTAGCCCATACCCAATGGCTCTCTATTCTCTGCTCCCGCCTTTCCGAGCTTTCATCTGCGAGAGAAATGTCTTTTGATATGGATTTTGGCGGTGGTATGGCGGGTGATGCAGAGAATGTTGCACCAATTGAACAGGCAGTAGATGAGGCGCGGAGGATGGTCAGTGTTTTGGGACGAGAATTGAGGAGGCGAGGGTCAGAGGTCGCATTTTGGTAGAGTAGGTGACGTAAAAGCAAAATGAAAAGAATGTATCAATCAGAAGTAGTTGCCCTTGCCGGCATAGCTTGTGTCTTCTGTTTCACCAAGTTCGGGCGAGTCGTTGCCTTGCTCTTCATTCAGATGACCAATACGACTGGGTGAGAATTTGCTTGGAGGGGGGATGAACGCTTTGGGGCCAAAAATTGGTCTGCCTGATGGGGTAACCAACGATGATACGGGCGGTACTGGTTGGAAAGCAACCTGAAAAATGATAAGTTATTGCGCGTTGTATTAGCATCCGAAACACCTACAGTGTCGTTCATCTTTTGATAAGCCTTCACCCACGCCTTGACAACTTCTAATTCTCTTTCCACCCTTCCCATCCTTGCCCTCCTCTCCTCCTTTTTCCGTTCCCTGGATTTCCCAATGGACAAGCCTTTCAATTTTGCCCTCATCTTACTATCTTCCAGGTCTTCCAACCTACCCTGGGCATCTTTAACCCAAGCAAGGGCTTCCCCGACTTTTGCGCCCTTTCCGTTCTCACCTGCGTCGATGCCTAACCACTTGTGGGCCAGGGCTAAAGCCAACTGTGCTTCCTTGGCGAGGTACCTTTTCAGCTCTGGTATGATCTCTCCTTCTACAGCTTCAGGTTCAATGACATCCTTGTCCGTGTTTGATCTGAATAACTTTCTCGAAGAATTGCTAGGCGCACTGCTTGTTGGTTGCTGGTGGACCGAAAGCAGGGCACGAGCGGACGAGTACAGCTGATGTACGTAAAGATAAAGTTTAGCTTGTAACGGAGCAGAAGGATGATTGGGTGGTAATGGTGGGCCTGGAGGGGCAAATAGAGTATAAGTGAGTACAGGGAAAAGAAGTTTGCGGATTGCTGTAAGGTGGGCATCCGCGAGCAAAATCCTAAAGGGGCCCTTCCAATCAGTCTGCCGGTAAAGACCCGCCATGACGTGAACTTACATAGATAAGGCTTTGAACGTCTCTCTACTACTTTCGGCAGGCCATTTGCCTTTTCCAAGTCGTCCGCTGCTTACCCCCTTCAGGGGCTCCACCTGCAGACAGACATTCTCCGCCGCCCACTCTGCAACACCACTCGCTTGGCAAAGCAGGTCTACTGCCCTTGCTAAGCCGGCTGTAGTGCGCTTCTCATCTTCTGAAGACATATGAGGCATCGCCTTTGGTCCAGCTGGGATCTCAAAAGCAGGTAAGGAGGCAAGGATGGAATGGGCATAGTTGGATAGGGCTAGAGCGTATGTAAGGACAACCATGAGATGTTCGCTATGGATCGAGGCAAGGGGTAGCAAGGGGGACGAGAAGCTGAAGTGGGTAAGAGGAGCCCTCCATTGGAAAGCTAGGGATGTTATTTTGTATTCCATAGTGTGCAAATATCTGGTTAAACTTACTCGGTTCGCCTTTGAAGAGCAATTCATCGGCATCGAGACAGGCAATGATACCTTTCAAGTAAGGCAGATATATCTGCACGGCCTATACGTTAAAGTTAGCCCTATATACATTTCTGAGCCGCGGCACACGCACATCTAGTACTGCAAGGGCGCTCGCTCCAGGCTCATTATCAGCAATGCCCTTCAATGCCAAGTGCAGCTTTGTCCTTGATGCGGTTGCGTCTGAAAGGATCGTAGTGTAGGAGGAAGAGGGATCGTTAAGGATGGCAGAGAATGTGATGAGGGATGTGGTTGGGAGACGGTACAGGTAGGGGGGCATCTTGAGATGTGGAGGGGAAGCAGATGCAATGTGGAAAGAGAAAAGTGGAAAGATGCCGGGCCCTTCGTTGAATGTGTATCGATTATCACCGCCAAGAACACTCAGGTGGAGGGTGGAGGTCTCGTACACAATTTGGTTCCGCACACGGCCACCGGAAACCATATTAATTAAAGCAGCATCAAAATGTAATCGCATAACAGCGACAGAAACGACATGAGTATAATCCAGAGTCCATAGGTATCATGTATATCTATTTCTTCCCACCCAACTGCTTTCTAGCATCGTCAAACCTCCTCACAATGACCTGACATTGAGTCACAGCACAAAGCTGCCTGCTCTTGGTCTTGACCTCTTCGTTGAACAACTTCAAGCCAGCAGCCTTCTCCACATGTTCTACAGGGACAATAAAGCTCCTCAAGTCTGCCTGGTCAGGTATCTCCTTGTTGGGAAGGACGAAAGCGCCGAGAGCGAGCTCCTTTACTGTCTGGGGAGAAGACACGGCAGTGGAGGCCGAAGAAGGTTTCTGGGGGTAGGAGAAGTCGGGGCGTGAGGCAAGGATGACCTTGGCAAAGTGGGTAGGGACAGAAACGGAAGGAGGGTTGCCAATCACTTCGTAAGACTGCAGATGATGTTAATGACCTTTTCCGCATTTAATCTTATAACACTTACCACTCGCCATTTACCATCGGCGTGCTTCTCAGGAAGGTAGAGGGGGACGCTAGGAAAATCAGATTAGCCTTTCAGCGAACCATTATATACAATATTAATACCTACGTGAACACGTAGACATCCTCAAAATTGGTAGTCAACCTCCGGCAAAAGTCCTCAACATAGGCCCAGTCTACAATAGAGTTAGCCTAGCTCGATCAACAAAGACAAGAACGGACAGTGCCTGTTGAAACCGTCACCGACTTGGGGGGCGATGTTGGAAAGGTAGAATGTCTCATCCATTGCTTGTTGAGAAATCTTAGCGTCAGCGGCGGGTACCCTGCGGTCCTGATGTTAGTTTTGTTGACAGAAGATAAGGAAGCAAAGCCTACATATGCCCTCGATCATAACCGCTTCGGAAGTCTAACGTTCTATTTAGCTTGATTTTGCATTTACGCAGATAGACTATCAGACATACAATCGGAAAGCTTTGCTCTGAACATCTCGGGAATACCGTCATCCTCCTTGAAGACACTCTTTGATCTGTCGACCTTGATAACCTCCGGCTGAGACGAAGTGTCCGCGGCACGGGCAGCTTCAAGAGGAACAGGGGTACCCTTAATTTGAGGAGGAGAAATCTTTGCAAGAGAAGTGGCAGTGATATGCTCGGCAGTCCATGCGGGGTGTCGGAGTCTACGGTCGTATGCGGCCGTGTATGCAACACGCTTGATGATGTCAGGTGTAGGGCCTATACTGCTGGTAAGTTGCTATATCCAATTTCCCCCGAAAACGTGACGAAGTCACATACCAGGAAAGCCACCCTGAAGAGGTCCAACAATGCCAGTGGCTGTTGGAACTAAAGCCTTGCTCTCCTTGAAGTCGGGTCGGCCACCTTCAGGAGGAGGCGGAGGGAGAGGAACGTTGGGCTGTGAGGTTTTCCTTGGGAGGAGAGTGCCTGCACCGACACCGAGTGTGAGACCTGCGACGAAGAGCAGGGAAGGGCCGAGGGTGGGCATTTTGGGAGTGGAGAGTGACTGGACAAGTCAAGTCTGGCTCTGTCTGATCAAGAGAGAATGCATCTGGCCAACTTTTTCTGTTTGGTTAGGAGCGTCCGATTAGAAAATATTTTGTAATGAAGGTGGAGGTTTGGAATGTGTAATTAGAAAAAAAGAGTGTAACGGTGCGCCTGAGATCCGCCTGAGCTCGGCTATCTCGTGGAAATGGGTGTGTTTTGAATGGCCACTCTTCTCTCACACTCAACTCCTTCCCATACCTCATCCCCATGTCCACAGAGCACCTCCTAGGAGACATAGGCGCGGTCCTCACAGCGTTTATCGCCTCCGAGGACCACCCAAGACGAGAGTATGTTCAAGTCTATCAGCATAACGATCACTGGCCACTCGCTCACCGTTGACCTTTACTAGGGCTGAGGCGCACCTCCAAAGGCTGGCAGTCGAGCAGCCCGCTGAAGTCCTTCTCGTACTCGCTCAGGTGGGGGCACAGGGTGTAGGAGGTTTTCAGCTCGATGTAAGTCTTGTCAAAAACCGGCTATAGTATTACCGTACTGTTGTTGACTCTCACTTTACATGTAGCACCGTCTTCTCGCCCTAATTCTTCTCAAGCGTATGGCATTCAAACCATTGGAAGGACTTTTTCTCAATCCTCAAAGTCAGAAACCAGCAGCTCCATTTGATGTAGTCCGTGAAACCACTCGTGGGCGGATAGAGACCGTCATATGTGCTGGCATCAAAGATGAAATGGACGTCAGAATGAGAAAAGGCCTAGGAGCATGTGCTGCCAACTGGGCGCATGAATGCGCAATCAGACACCGTATGTTCCGAGCACAGCAGAGTGTATGTTCCTCTAATCTGTGATTCAAAGGCCCATTGTTACCTCTTCCACCGGTCCTCCTTGAACTTACAGCATCTCCTCACCCCTTTCACCGCTTCACTCCATTCCAGCTTCTAGACCTGACGCCCACACTACTAGTTGACTCTGTCAGGGACCCTATCCCTGCTGAGCAATTAGCGCAGATGTTACAGGCCGGGCTGAACGACCCTAGCGTAGATGTGAGAGTTGAAGCCATGAAAGCTGTCAGGAGTGTCCTGATGGAGGGTGTGACGGGCTCGGAGAGGAGCGAGATTGGGGCGAACCTGGTTCTCCATTCTTTCGAAGTGAGTGCTCAGCCTAAAAAGTTCCTCAATCTTTCTGATCGAGAACACTAGACTCTCCGTAATCTACCACCCGCACTGGTATCTCATGCGTTGATTCCACTGGTCGACCTTGCATCCGCCCACCCCAGTCTATTCATGACATCTCTCAATCCCATTTTATCATCCCTCCTGCCACTCCTTGCTCCTCCTGCGCAAGAAACTAATTTACCACCTTTCCAATTTTCACCATATCCTCCACACAACATGACTTTTGATGAGTGGGAAGATATTTCCAATCCTGCTACAGAAATCATCTTATCGTTGACGGAATTGCGACCGTCACATATATCTGAATGGGAAAATGGGAGAGCAGTAAAGGAGATGATTGGTTTATTGCTGGCAAGACAGGTGGTGACATTCGGAAACGATTCCCAAGAATGGTTAGAGACCAAAGATGTGGGTTTGACGACCTGTGCGACTGACTTTTGCTAACGAAAAGTAGCTGGATGCGGAGGCAGACGAGTATCCTGTACTTGCAGAAGAGAGTCTTAGTCGTTTATCAATGGCTCTTGGTTAGTTCATTCTTCCCTTTTCCACGTTGGGGTACAACCTTAATTTCCAAATAGGGGGCGAACTCGTCTTGCCCACACTATCACAACAAGTCCAGGCGCTTCTCCAACAAGAAGACTGGCGTTGTCGATTTGCTGCCATCTCTGGTATCTCTAGCATAGCCGAAGGCTGTCTCGATGAGTTGCAAGCTGGTTTGCGTGAAGTTCTTGCGTGAGTGCCGTTGATCATTGTGACTGTATTACTGCTGACATTTTTGCAGTATGCTTTCTTCAGCAGCAAAAGATCCTCATCCACGGGTGCGATACGAATTCCTGCAATGTCTTGGCCAACTGTCTGCCGATCTTGAGGTGAGCCTGCGATGTAGTTTCATTTACGATTCCGACGACTCACACCGTTCTTCCAAAGGGAGCTCTGCAAGAGAATTTCGCCGATGATGTCCTGCAAATCTCTTTGGCCTTACTTGACGACCCTGTTATGAGAGTCCGTTCGCATTCAGCGGCATCACTTACAAACTTTTTTCAAGAAGCAAGTCCTCGTCATTTTGAAAAATACCTCGAGCCCGTCGTTTGTGGACTCTTGAATCTCTATCAAAGTCAAGTCTTGTACGCGCAAGATCAGGCCCTTGCTACTTTGGGTGAATAACCACGTCTGCTCATAATGCGGACGATAAGCTGATGATAATGCGTAGCTACGGTGGCTGCTGCGGCCGAAAAGATGTTTACGCCCTTCTACCGTGCGTGACATGACTCAAAAATCCATTGATGTCTATATTGAGATGTCTGTGTTGATTGATAATACTCTGATAGGTAATATCATGGACCTCTGTTTCATGATACTTTCAAATCCTGTAATTACCGATGTAGCGCAACGCAAGCTTCAAGGAAGAGCTATGGAGTGCGGTACCTTGCTTGGTAGGTGTTATTCCCTAGGTGTTATTCCCTTTGTCACATGTATTTTCGGCTGATGCGAATGGTGCAGGTATGGCGGTGGGCAAGAATGTGAGTCCAGTGCATGACCTGATATGGTATCCAGCGTTGACTCTTAAACCCTTCAGACATTTGGCACCGACGCCGTCAAATTGTCACAGTTGATGATCACCATTCAAAATCAAATAGTCGACGCAGATGATCCTCGCTCAGGCTACCTAATGGATGGTAAGGACATGCTTATTTTATGGCCTTTTTTTCCCTTCTTTCTGAGACCTTGGTTATTTTTAGCATGGTCAAATGTCTGCCAATCACTGGGTGCAGCATTCGAACCTTTTCTGCAATACGTGGTGCCGAACCTGCTCAAGACGGCGTCTTATAAGCCTTCTGACTGTAAGTAAACATGGAATCGCGTAGATGGTCTGTTGACGCATCGGTACCAGCTTCAAACGAGACGGGGGAAGATGATACCGGCGGTGCGCACACATATGAAATTGATCAGAAGATCATGGCATTTGAGAGCTTGACGACGTATGCTTTCCAGATGCGGGGGAAATTTGCACCTTGGTTGGCACCGTGCATGCAGCTGAGCTTGAACGAGCTGAGCTGTTCATTCTCCGAGGACGTGAGAGAAGCCGCTGCATTGTGAGCAGGAGCGAGAAAAAATAATAATCAATCTTTGATCATCGTGCTAACCAAGACTTTAGCTTGGTACCGGGACTTCTCCAAGTCGCAAAAGACTCCAAAGTGTGGGCGGACGCGCCGTACAATCTTACCCAAGTCTTTCAACAGCTTGTCAATGTAATTGTCAAGACTGACGATATCGGTTATACCGCTCTACTGTCAGTATTCCCCCCTCGCCCGTCCCCCGCCTGCGCACAAGCCGTCAGACCACTTTTTTTTGTTCTAACAGCACAGCAGGTATAAATCATTCACCGATTCCCTCCATGTGATTTCCGCCCCATTCCCTGCCGAGCTCACGACGCAACTTTTGAAATCCGGACATGCCGTGTTGCACACCATTGCCCAGACACGGGCGGACCGCGAGGCTCAAGAGCCATACATGGACGAGTCGGATAAAGAGATTTATCTTGAAGAGCAAAATGAGGAAGAGGCGTGTTTGACACAGTTGAGAAAAGCGCTGGAGATGGTTATCAAGGTGGGGGATTCGAATGCGGGTACGGAACAGGGAGCGTTGGCGAATGGTTTGAGGGAAGAGTTGCAAGGTGCGCTAGAGATGGTGAGAGAGGTCAAGAAGAGGGGTATGAAGGGTGATGGAGAAAAGAGGTTTGGTTGAAATAGCTAATATATCACGTC
>NC_009181.1:913910-915864 GCF_000149385.1 Cryptococcus deneoformans B-3501A
AAGGGTATCTCGCTCGTCCTGGGTGACAGCTCCTACGTGCGGGGTTAGGGTCGTTGTTACCTGAATAGGCGTACTGGGAGGGGACTCTTTGCTTACCGGGGTGAAAGGTGATGTTGGTGGCCATTTTTCAAACGTTTTATGGATGAGACAAGAAATCGAACACAGTTTAAAACCCACGGCGAGCAATTAAGAAAACTGGTTTTTTTTTAAAACGGGGACGTCAGTCACGCAATCTCAATCTTTAAATTCCCGATGAATCAAATTACAATTCCAAATCTCAAAAATATAGATAGATTAGATAACAAATTCATCAATACATATATGCATCCTCTTTTCCCGTTTACGCTATTCACTACCATCTTTAGAACCCGATCCCACCGCCATGCATATTCCCACTGACATATGTCTTTCTCCCACCGGACCACGGCCTCGGTGCGGGGAACATGCCCTTCATGGGGAACGTCCAGCTTCCCACCACGGCAGGCGGCTCGGGTACTTGATCCTCTGCACCGCTATCCCCGTCTGCACCGCCATCACTGTCCACGGCCTCTGAGGAACGCTGTGCGACATTCGTCCGACTTGCATGTAGACTTTGGGGCCGGGGGCGTGAAGCGAGGATGGGAGGCGCGAGGGATGAACGGTTGGTACCTGCTGCGGGTGAGATGCCCGGAGGGGGAGGAGGCGCAAAGGCCGTTCCCCCCGGATGGGGTCGGTTCCTCTCCGGAGCAGGGGAAGGGGGTGCTCGAGCAGGTGCGGGGGGTGCTCGAGCCGGTGCGGGGGGTGCAGCTCGCTAACGGTTTTATATTCAGATTTGTATATATCAGCTGTAGAGAATATTTACTTACCGATGCAGGGCTAGGCCCGGGAGGGGGGGGAGGAGGTGCGCTTGGCGGAGGGGGAGGGAGTCGCTAGTTTCGGTCGTTAGCTTGAATGTTTTATTGAACGCGTCGATTGTACTCACAGAAGCAGGTCTTCCAGCAGGCAAAGGCGGCGGCGCGGTCTCTTCTTCCTCTTGTCCATAGTACTCTGGTTCTGGCTCTGGCTCCGGTTCTGGCTGCACTACACGGGGAGCGGGGGGAGGGATGGATCGAGCTGGCGGTGGGATCATCCTTCGTGGAGCAGGTGCGGCGGGTGCAGGAGGTGCAGGAGGTGCCGGTGCAGGAGGTGCCGGTGCAGGAGGCGGAGGTGCCGGCGGCGCCGATACGGACGATGGTCGACGTGGAGGCGTAGGAGGCGCCAAGTTGCTCGAGTCTGTACGAGACGGTATAGCTGGAGGGAGTGCGCGGTTAGGAGCGGCATAAGAGCTCGCAGGGCGAGACGGAAGGGTGGGTGGGCCTGTGGGGCGAGGCGGCGGCGGCGGAGGTGCTCGTCCGCCGGTCATGGAGGACGGCCTAGGCGGAGGTGGTGGCACGGCTCTCTGTGATGATTGTTAGTTCCATGGTCTCTCTTAATTAAAGTGGACGTACCGCTGGGACGCTGTTTGTTGGTCTGTTGGGTAATGATGGCGCAGGCGACCTTCCAGGCAAAGGCGGTGCGGGTTCTTTTCGGTGGAAAGCATTTCGGGCGGGGGGGGCTGGCGCGGGGGGCGCGGGTGGCGCGGGTGGGGCGGGTGGCGCAGGCGCAGGAGGCGCAGGCGGTGCAGGCGCAGGAGGGGCTGTTCGAGATGGAGCGGGCGGGGCGGGAGGCACTCTGGGAGGCGCTCGAGAGGACGTCGGTGCCGGCGGCGCAGGCGGTGTACTGCCATCGGTCAGAAGATTATACATCAATGGACAAGACTTACGCTCTCGCAGGCGGTGGGACGTGTCGAGTTGGTGCCGGGGGCGCCGGGGGGGCTGGCGGCGCTGGCGGTGCTGGCGGTGCCGGGGGTGCTGGAGGGGCCGGGGGTGCTGGAGGGGCCGGCGGGGCAGTGCGGCCAGACGGTGCTGGGGGCGGCGGTGCGGACGGTTTAGACGGG
>NC_009181.1:915964-975964 GCF_000149385.1 Cryptococcus deneoformans B-3501A
ACCCCCCCCCCGCGCTAAACACAGACCAGCCGCCGCCCGACGTGCCCGCCACGGACCCCCCCGAGGTGTCCAAGTCCAAGCCCCGGTCCAAGCCGTGGTTCACCCGGGACGCCTCCTACAGCGCCAGCTACCAGGCCGGCGGCACCCTCGCCGACCCCTCCGCCCCCCGCGCCTACACAAACGACCCCGAGTCCCCCGCCTTCGACCCCGCCCCCGGCCCCGACAGCGACAGGGCGAATGCCTGGGAGAGCCGCTTCGGGTGGCGGGTCGATGCCATGGCCGCCGCCGCCTACCTCGCCGGGCCCCTCACCGGTGAGTATCCCCCGCCGCGTACGCCCCCCACGCTCACCCACGCCAGCCCTCGTCTTCCTCATCCTCGAGACCCGCAACGACTATGTCCGCTTCCACGGCAAGTGTCTCCCCCAGTGCTTCTCCCCGTCCCAGCTGACCCGCCCCAGCCTACCAGTCCGCCCTGCTCACCACCCCGCTCCTCGTCCTCCTCCTCCTCTTCAACCTCCTCCTCCCCCTCCCCGCCTTCCTCCGCACCCTCTTCATCGTCGCCTCTGTCGGAGCCACCCTGTACGCTGCCTTTAGGGCCTGGAGGGATGCACAGGACGGGTTGGAGAGGTACTGGCTGCCGTATATCGGCCCGATCGCTGAGAGATGGGTGAGCGAAGAGTAGAGGGCTAAAGTCGTAGAGCCGAGTGTTGTTCGCCTAGCTATGCATCTTGTACTGTATGCTTCGTGCCATGCTCTATGCTTCTATACTATACTTCCACACTTCTATACTATACTTCCACACTTCTATACTATACTTCCACACTTCTATACTATACTTCTATACATACTTCTATACTATACTTGTAGTCTGCACATTGTCTCGTTGATACGCCGCTCGCCACATTCGCGTCTTGTCTTTTTGTTGTCGCCTATCGCTTGTCCCCCGCTATACACACACCCCCAACATGCTTCCACTCTGGGCTCGGGGCGGGAAACCGATCGTATGCCCTCCACTCCACTCTCCCTGACCCCAAGCTCACCCCGCCCAGGTAATCCCCCTCCCCCAGAAACGTCACTTCACCCTCCCTGCGCTCCCCATCCTCCTCCTCCTCCTCGCCACAGGCTTCCTCCTCCATCCCCTATTCTTCCCTCCCCCGCCGCCCACCCCTGCAGGAAAGTACACCTCCTCGCCCTTCCTCGTCAAACCCAGCGACTTCATCGACCCCCCACCGCCAGATCGTCCGAGCTACCTGCCCGCACCCCTTGAGCCCAAGAAGAAGGGCATGCTCGTCCCCGATGCCGTCCACTACGTATACGGCCTCAAGCCCGTTCCACAGGGACAACACGGTGAAGAATTACCGTACTATGCCTACCTAGCTATGCGCAGCGCCTTGATCAACCTCAAACCGAAAGCCATCTACTTGTAAGCCCAGACCACTCTTCCCGGGACATGGCTGCTTACGCCGCACATTAAACAGCCACTATGAGCATCTCCCCACAGGTCCATGGTGGGACCTCATCCGGCCGCACCTGACGCTGATCAAGACCCAAGTCCCGGAAAGTATCTATGGACGCCCACTCAAGCACTTTGCGCATAAAGCCGACGTCCTTCGATTACTCGCAATGAAGTATTCCGGCGGGATATACCTCGATATTGATATCTACGTGTATGTCGTTTCACGGTATCGGGGAAAAAGAAACAACCGGGCTGATGGATCATCAGCATTAGACCGTTTGACGATCTGTTGTACTACCCCACAACACTGGGTATGGAAGCGTCCCCCGACTCTAGACGATCGGCTCTCGATCCCGAAGGTCTTTGTGTGAGCCCTTAGTCAGTGTTGATGAACGTTTCTGACTCGTTTATAACAGAACGCAATCATCATATCCCAGCCCAACTCTTCATTCATCGATCGGTGGCTCGCCTCTTATGAAACTTTTGACGGGGGTATCTGGGCTCATCACAGTGTCGTCAAGCCATGGGCAAGTACACAACCAACCCCGCCCGCAAGGAATAACTAACACCCTACGTTTCTCTAGCAACTCGCACGTGAACACCCCACAGAAGTCCAAGTGCTTTCCGAACGAGCATTCTTCTGGCCAATGTGGCACGGCGACGAGATCAAAAAGACGCACGAGACGAGCCAACACGACTTTAGAGCGTCCCGGCAGTATGCGCAAGTATTCAAACCCCCCCCCGCCGCGTGACATAGACTGACACGGAATGGATAGGTACCATGCGTGGGAGTCCTTGGCCATGGGCTACTTGTCAAAACTCTCACCGCAAAGTATACGCGAAAATGAAAATAGCTTCAACAAGATGGTCAGGCCGTGAGTTAGAGTCTCGCCGCTTGTTCCCCGGGTTAAAACGCTAACGACAACGACGAAAGATTCATCGGGCCAAAGGATGACGAGACGTATAACAAGTGGAAGGGAGAAACGTAGATTTCTGAATGTACCAGTACCATGTATTTATTTAAGAGAGTAGAATAGTTACGTAATTGATGTTTTCACTCGCTTTCAGCACTTTCCATCACGATTCGTTGCACAAGTTCCATTGCACTTGCTCGATCCCACTTTTATCACAAATGCCAGAAAACCCATCCTCCTCCCCGACAGAACCCCCCGAGCAATCTGCCGCTTTTGAAAAATGGCGTTCCGGTCTTGCCCAATTCACCGGCCTCGGTCTTTCTGAATCCGAAAAGGCAGAGAGGGAGAGATTAAAAGCCCAAGGTAAATTAGCAAAGGACTGGGACAAGTGTGAAGGGTGGAAACGAGATCTTATGAATTATAGTGAGTTGCTTTTTTTTATTTTTCTACTTTTTCATGCCCATTGACTCGATGCAAAAGGCCCCATGATCACTTTTCTTCTAAACCACCTCAAACTCGCCGGCTGCCCCTTCCCTTCCTCCGCCATGCAATGCCACCCATGCCCCGAAAACCGTGCGGGCGGATTCTCACCCGACCACGGTATCTTACTATGCCAAGACAGGTTCTTCAATAAGAAGCATATGGAAGATACGTTGGCGCACGAGTTGGTGCACGCGTTTGATCATTGTCGGTTTAAAGTCGATTGGGGGAATTTGAGGCATCATGCGTGTAGTGAGGTGCGTCAAGGCGTTTTGTTGCGCGGCGGGAATGAGCTTACGTGGTAAAATAGATTAGAGCGGCCAATTTATCTGGAGATTGCAGGTTTACAAGGGAAGTGAAACGAGGGTTTTACGCATTCAACAAACAGCATCAGGTTTGTCTCTTCTTCTCTGGTTGCCTTGCTTTGCTCTGACAACCATTTCAGGCGTGTGTGAAGCGCCGCGCGATATTATCAGTATTGGCCAACCCGGCGTGCACCTCTCCCGAGATGGCAGAAAGGGCGGTGAACGAGGTGTGGGAGAGCTGCTTTACGGATACAAGACCGTTTGATGAAATCTATTAGAGGCAAAGCGATCGAATGGACGGGCGGAAAATATACCCTGCATAAAATGCTACTTTATATATCTCTTCACAAAAAAAGAACTCGTTTGACAACGCACCGAGAGCTTAGTACTCCACCTCGATATCCCCTTCATCTCCCTCAATCTTGACACCTTTTTCCTTTTCATCCCTCACATCCTTGCTCTTTTCATTTTTAGACTTGTCATCAACCTCCATCATCTCCTCCCGCGGCGCTCGACCAAGATCATCCGTCCTCATTCGACTCTCGCCCTTCTCGTGATCGGGACCCGTCGAGTCTTTATCCTTGGTCGTTCTCACTTGCTTACGAAGCTCGGACAGCTTGGCAGAAAGCTCTTCCATCCGCTTCCTATTCTCCCTCGTGGTTGTCCTGATTTGCTCACGCTCAGCGGCAAGGGCAGCTACTTCTTCAGAGATAAGCTCTTCAATGTTGGCTACTTGACTCTTGATTAAATCGTCCTGATGCGGCATCAAAATCTTTGGCAACTGGAACACAAAAACACCCATTTTACGTCAGCCATCGGGGAAAATGCAACAAGAAAAAACGAGTGACAAGCGGCAAGATGACGACTTACGAAATACAACGGGGGAAGATCAGATTTCACCGGCGGGTCCCTGGTGGGACCTGTTGATATAGGTATAGGAGCAGGGTTCAAGAGGTTAGTTTCAAATGCAGGAGGATGCGGGAGGGGCAGAGAAGTGTGCAGGAAATGAGCGGTAGGTCTTAACAAGGCGTGGCGGGATGAGAGCTGGGAAAAAAAAAACAAGTTTAGTGAAAAGTAATGAAGTGATAGAAAGGGACACATACAGCAATGTCCTTTTGTCTCCATAAAGCTTCGGCAGTGTCGGTCGCAATCCGCAATGTCTTGAGTTCTCTGTCTGTTTCTTGAATATCATGGTTAAGCGCCGTTTCAGATTGGAGTTTCTTTGTTATTCTCTCTGACAACTCTTCCCTTCGCTTTGCCTAAAATAAAACAGTCTGGGTCAGTATAAAGAACCAAAAGTGAACAAGGAAAATCCCCTAAAAACACACAGCTTCGGTAACACGGCTAGACTTGTCCTCGGTCTTGAACTTTTGAAGTGTGCCCAAGAGGTTACCAAACAGCCGCCTTCCTCTTCCTTTATCATCCGCATTGGACCTAACACGTCTGTGGTCTAAATCAGCAAGAGTACGAAGAAAAGAAAAACGCAAAAGTGGATAAAGAGGGTCCTACTTGGGAGCTGGTTGTTCAGATTCAGGCTCTGGGCGAGAGCGAACAGGTGAAGCGCTTGGCTTGGGGTCTCCTTGGAGTCTGTGACTGGGTCAGCCGTTTCAGCCTCGCGCATCTGGTCCACCACATACCTCTCTGGCGACTTGTCTGACATTGCTGTGGCTTGACTGCAGATGAAATGTTGCAGTATACAAGTTGAAATGGGTGATGGGCATGGCAAAGTGGGTGTGTGAAATAAGTGTTTACGTAACCCAGTATTCACGCGACGGGCCCCTGCTTGACGCGAACTGTGCGTTGTTGGGTGTTCGTTGTCGTTGTGGAACGGATTTCTTCCTGCTCAGCTTTCTGCTCTCCATCTGTTTCTCTCACACACCCGCCCCACTCTGCAATGGCTTCAAGACCCACAAGAGCGAGAAAGCAGGCGAAGAAGGGCGTACAGCTCACTCTCATGGTAGTCGGTCAGTCACCGCCTCCCCTTCCCACACCGAACAACCCTCTGACACCACACAGGCGCATCCGGCACAGGTCGCACCACCTTTGTGAACACCCTCGTAGAGTCCGTCCTCCTCGAACACAGCACAGCCACCCTTCTCTCCAATCCCGAGGACCCCCATTCCGCCCTCGACATCTCCCTCGTAAAGCAGGCAGCTGCCCAGGCCAACGTAGAGCAACCTATACGCATCAAGCCTACAAATATCGAGCTCGAAGAAGAGGGTGTCAGGATTTCACTGACAGTGGTGGACACCCCTGGCTTTGGAGATGGTATCGACAATGAGTACTGGTGGGTCGTTTATTTCACGGCAAAAAAATGGCTGGGGCTGATGGAAGGGCAGTTTCCAAGAGATTTCAAGCTATCTTGAACGTCAATATGACGATATCCTGGCGGAGGAATCAAGGATCAAGCGTAACCCTCGTTTCAAGGACAACCGAGTTCACGCTTTACTCTATTTTATCCCTCCTACGGGCCATGCGTGAGTAACGATATCTATTTGGTGTTCCAAAAGCTGATATTCAACAGTCTCCGAGAATTGGATATTGAATTGATGCGCCGACTGTCTCCTAGAGTTAATGTCATTCCTGTTATTGGCAAGGCCGATTCTCTTACTCCGTCAGAGCTTAGGGATTTCAAGAAGCGTGTAGGCGTCTTGTTTTATCTCCGCAATAAACAAAGCTGATGGCTCTGCAGATAATGGAAGATATCGAGTACTATGGTATTCCCGTCTACAACTTTCCCTACGACGCCGAAGAAGATGACGAGGAGACTATTGCTGACAATTCTGCCCTCCGTGCCCTTCTTCCATTTGCGATTGTCGGTTCCGAGGAGGAGATTTTGATTGACGGCGAGCCTGTGCGAGGAAGGAGATACCCTTGGGGTATCGTCGAAGTGGACAACCCTGACCACTCTGACTTTACCCGCCTGAGAAGTGCTCTCCTTGCGTGAGACTTTTCGTTGCAGATTCAAAAAAAATCAAAAGCTGACATGATCGTAGCTCCCACTTGACGGATCTCAAAGAGATTACCCACGACTTCCTTTACGAAAACTACCGAACAGAAAAGCTTTCACGATCTGTTGGCGGAAACGACCCGTAAGTTTAAATGTATGATCCATGATTCCCGCTTATGTTCTGTAGCGACTCTTCCATCCACCCCGAGGATATGGCCAACCAATCTGTCCGACTCAAGGAAGAACAGCTCCGTCGAGAAGAAGAAAAGCTTCGTGAGATTGAGCTCAAGGTGCAGAGGGAGATTCAGATGAAGAGGCAAGAATTGTTGGCCAAGGAAGACAGTTTGAAAGTGCTTGAAGCCAGGCTGGGTACGTCTTCATCTTACATATCTCAACGGAAATGCTAATGGGAGTAGCGGCACAAAATGCGGCCCATTCTCGCGAGAGTACCCCCAACTACTAGATCTCATCCGCCCAAACCTTGCTCGAATCTTCTTAAACCCTTGCAATGTCCATACTGATGTCTATCACGTTAAAAAAATCAAATATCGCCTACGAACCGCCCCCCATCTCATCCATCTCATCCTTGTTCTTCTCCTTATTTTACGAACTCTTGAAGAGATTTGATTAACATGGAGAAGGTATTACCCATGCGCCAAGCTTATTTCCATTTTTGATGTCAATACCCGGGATGAAACTGTTTACAGTATCACATGGAACCTCAGAGAAAATACTGACCGGTGTCCAATCGGCTTGATGCATTAAACATCACCACATCTTTCTCTTTAGACTTGTCTCTACGACAACCTTTCATACATTTATATTCTGTATCCGATACTCGCTTCGCTTTATCACCATCAAAACACATCCATCCTGTGTTGGTTTCATCGTGTTTTCCCTACTGACATCGAGGTATTTTGCCAGCCAGTTCAGGTCAATGTGAGTAGCGAACATCACGGAAAAGGAGCCGCAAGGAGTGGTGAACCTCAAGTTGCTCTTCTTGAAGCACAGGCTACTGACGAAACGACAAGCTAACTGCATGGTATCCTCCAACGCCACCCCATTCAAAATTATCATTTCCCGGGAGAGGCTTTTCCACGTACTCGCCCTTCGAAAGGACCGCCGTACATGGTAGTTTTGAAGGAGAAGTAAGAGAGTGGTAATAGGAGGCAATGAAGTAGGATGCACTGGTCACTAGAACTCTGTCGGGAGGTGTTGTGGTTTGTCGTCGTCATGGTCGTTGCTGTTGGGGGGGACGTAAGGACGAGCGTCACTATTTTCTGAATCCTGATAACGAGCATTGTGATAGTTATCGGATGGGATTTTTAAAATGCACAAACGTATGATTGACTATATGCAGTTATAGATAGTTTTTTGATGAGAATGGATGTCGGTACCTCTTGGATGGCGATGATGAAAGACGAGGGGGGGGAGTAGTCTAATCACTTCAACTACTACCCTTCGTACTTGGCTGGGAGAAGAATCATCACCTCAGAACCACTTCCTGCTTTCCCCATTGGCATGTTAAATATTGAAAAGAGTTCTTATGAAGAACAGATCTGGTCTCATTTCTTCTCTTCTGATGAACATCCATTTCAGCAGAAAGAGGAAAAGTATCGGTTATTTGTGTCGCGGAAAGGTGGGCGGAAATATGCGAGTTCGTTTAAAAGGCCCAAACGTAGACTGGGATGTTCAATTGCTGCTCAAAACATTATGAGACAACAATGCGCGTTTTTGGGACGCGACTTGTCATGTTTGTTGTGCTTCGTTCGCTGTTGCTCAATGTTTATTTTATACAAACGCAAACAACCACTTCTCATCTCTTTTTTTCGACATCACTTCTCGGTCCATGACTATCCCATTTACTCCTCGAAGGTCCACCCGAGGCCAAGTCTTCACCCCTTCACCGTTTCCAACACCCCGCATATCACATCCAGACACAAAATATACTTGGTTGTCCGCTGCATCAACACCAAGGCTATCTCCTGGTGGATCAAAAACCCGCACGCACTATACAGCATTCTCAAAGGTCTTCGCCAAAGGTGGAAAGAAGAATGCTGCGCCTAAAATGACAAAATTCGCCATAGGAGATGGAGTGTTGGTCAGCGTTGAGGGTGGCAACGATGGTGTGGCAGTCTTGATCGATTTATGGGAAGAAGAACGATCTGAAGATGACGAGGAGGAGGATGAAGAAGACGAAGACGGAGAAGAAGAAAAAAGCCCTTTAATGATGGCAGAAGTACACTGGCTTCTGAGACGGCAGGACTTACCCGATGTCAGAAGGAATTTCAAAGTTGATGATGTATGTCGATTTCATCAAAACTCATGGTAGCAAACTCTGACTGACCATGGCATCAGAATGAAGTCTTACTTACTGCGTCATCCACTCGTCGGGTAACAGCTACTATACCAATTAGCCTACTCGACGATACAGTCCCTGTATTATCTCGAACCGAATTCCGCGAGAAATACCCAGAAGAAAAGTCGCATTACCGAGGCTGGGCATACGTCAAAGAAGGTATCTATTGGTGCCAACGAGCTTTCGATAGATTCGCCAAAGGTCAAAACTGTTGGAAGATCGACATTGAAGAATGGAAAGAGGTCGGGAAAAGGGGAGAAGGATGGACCGTCCCCATTTCCAAAGAAGAGGAAGAGCATCCACAAGAACCCGGCCTCGAAAGTTCGGATGAGAGCGACGATGGGAGCGAAGCCCGAGTAGAGGAGGAAAGTGATGGTGATGAAGAGAGTGAAGAGGAGTCTGACGATCCCGCCGAGTCCATCTCGAAGAAAAGAAAACGACCGACGAAGACAGCTAAAACCTACGCCAAAAGAGGCAGAAAAGTAGTCACAGCGTCAAGATCTAAACTCCCTCCCAGATCAAAAGCCACTCCTAAATCTCGCAAAGCGACGAAGAAACCCCACCCCGCCACATCGACTTCTTTTTTACCCACCGATTTTATTGCCCCCGAATTACTGCCCACGGATCCTTTCGAGAGAGCTTTACGGATGCTTCACGTTGGTGCAACACCCGAAAGCCTACCCTGTCGCGAAGAAGAATTCGTTGACGTTCTCAGTAAAGTTGAAGAAGGTGTAGAAAGTGGTGGTGGAGGTTGTCTTTGTAAGTCTCAACGCTGCGCAACGGTTGTCAAGCGGCTCACTCTTCTTTACAGATATCGCAGGTGTCCCCGGAACGGGCAAAACTGCCACGGTCCACGCCGTGGTTAAAGAACTGAAACGTAAAGCTGAAGATGGCGAAATTCCACCCTTTTCATATGTAGAAATTAATGGCCTTAAAATCCCCGCTCCTCAACATGCTTACACTGTTCTGTGGGAGGCTATCAGTAGTTCAAAAGGTGTCGGCGCGAAGACGGCTTTGAAGGGATTAGAGAGACATTTCGGCAAAAAAGGTGGTGGAGCGAGAGGTCCTAGAGGTCATACTTTGTAAGCTCCCACCCAGTCTCGCAACTGCGAAAGCGCAATTGATTATCCACAGTGTTGTCCTCATGGATGAGCTCGATCAGCTGCTCACGTCCAAGCAAGACGTGGTCTACAACTTTTTCAACTGGCCAACTATGCGAGACTCTCAACTCTTCGTCATTGCTGTTGCCAATCGTATGGACTTGCCTCAACAACTCGCGGCCAAGATCAAATCTCGTCTTGGCCTTCAGACCATCCTTTTCGAGCCATACGATCGTGCGGCTCTTGTATCTATCGTCCAATCACGACTCATCCCTCATCCCTTGATGCCCAGTCAAGATCCTAAAGTGTTGCTGCCTGATGCCATATCGCTGGCAGCTATGAAGATGGCGGGGACGAATGGTGACGCTCGACGTGTCCTGGACGCTTGCCGACGTGCAGTCGAAGTCGCTCTCGAAAACAAGTCTAAGCCCCCTTCCGCTACGCCTACGGCCCCGCCACCACAACCTGGCCCTCAACCGGTCAGTGCCAAAGCAATGGCCGCCGTCCTTCAAGCTATGTCTTCCTCCCCAACAACCAAATTCATCCAAGCCTGTTCACTGCAGCAAAAGCTGATGTTGGCTGCACTCGTCAGGTGTGTAAGAAGAGAAGGGGTGGCTGAGATTGTTTGGAAGAATATCAGGAATGACCATGATGCTTTGATGAGGAGTTTGGCGTTCGATACTTCCGAGCAAGGCGGTAGAGAGGTGGCCCCCAACTTATTGTCAAATTCAGAGCTGGCCCTTGTCTTGACCAGTCTAACTAGCTCGCACGCTCTGGTTTGTTCGGCAGATATCAGCAAGGGAATTGATGAGAGGAAGATTGCTTTAGGAATGGAGATTGGTGAAGTGGGAAGGGTCTTGATGAATGAGGGTGACAGCTGGAGGAAAGCGCTGGCTGGTGTATAATTAGTATCGTGTCCTTCATGTTGTAGAGAGCTTTTTAGATAGCATTGATGCCATTTTTTATAACATAGAAACCACCAGGTGGCTGAATTTTTAGAATCTAAATACATCTGCAACTTGGCTGGGTATACGGGTAATTCACACACAGAAAATATATACAAGGTACAGAAATAGCGAAGCAAGAAACGGAAAAACGTCTAGAAGATAGTTTGGAGAGCTTCACCTTCGGGTTTGATGCCTCGGTACGGTACAGTAACCTGTCAATTACATCAGCAATGGACAGAACATTAGCGCGACAGACTTACGTTTGCGTTCTTGCCAAACGTGAAGCCAACCCAGTTGTTCCTCTTTCCGATACCCCTTTCTTCTACTGCCTCAACATCTCTCTGTTTCTTGAACACCTCGGCGTACTTCGCCATGTCTTCGGGACTGGAAAAGCTGTCGAAATAACCAACATCGGTCTCGCCATCAAGTACGGGGACGAATGGAGCTTCAAGTTGTCGAAGGCTGGCAAATGGCAAGGAAGAAAAGAAGGGCAAGGATTGAACCTCTTGGAGAGAAGCAACACGGTCCTTGGGATGAGAGATAAGGGCAGTAACAGCATCCCAGGCAACGTCAGAGAGATTGAAAATGAGGTCTTCGGGCCGGTCATAGACAGGTCGGCGAAGGACTCGAGTCCAGTTCTTCAAGTTTGCCCACGTTTCCTCAGGGGTTGATCCCGAGAAGGGGGGGAAACCCTAAGAATGGAATGAGCATATGTGTGTTGATAGGATAAAGAGCTTACGCAGAGGAACTCAAAAAGAATACACCCAAGGGACCAGTAGTCAGCTGAATAGGTGTAAGTCTTACCTCGAAGGACTTCGGGAGGCATGCTATAGGACGTCAGTCACGCTATCCCTGCTGGCTATTATATCGTCTTACTAGTCGGGAGAGCCGACGACAGAATCAGCCTAGATAAAAGCGTCAGTCTCAAACATATGGTAGGATTTTAGTAGGCTTGGACAACTCACATATCGTGGCTCGGTCGCTCTGATACTCCTGTAAATAGTCCTTCGTTCGAGAGTACTCCTGAATACAAGGTTCTCATCCTTGACTTGATCGAGCTGTAAGACTATTAGATATAGCGCCGACAACATCAAGAGACCCTCACTTTGCTCTTCATTTCCTCGATCTTCTGGGGATTCAAAGAACCGGTGGCCAGACCAAAGTCCGTAAGCTTGACATGACCAGTACCATCGACCAGGAAGTTCTACCTATGATGTTAAGAGCTGGCCAATCGCACGGTGTGAATCACTTGCCTCTGGCTTCAAATCACGGTGGATATACCCAAGTTTGTGAAGTTCATTCACACAGACGAACATTTCAGCACCGTAGAAGCGGGCATGTTCTTCCTTAAGCACACCAGAGTTGTTGAGCAGCGTTCGAAAGTCGCCCCCTGGAACGTATTCCTATTTTGGTTTAACATGCGATGGAAATCTCAGTGGTTGAACTTACCATAGCGAGGTATACATGCTCAATATCTTGGAAAGCATACAACAGCCTGACCAGCCAAGGTGTCTTGACAGCGGTCAAAATATCTCTCTCTACCAAAACATGTTTGACCTCGTCCATTTTCGCGAGAGTACCTTTTCGCATCTTTTTGAGGGCACAAATCTCGTTGGTGTCGGCTTTGCGAGCCAAGTATACCGAGCCATACCCACCCTGACCGACCTGAGCAATGATGCGAAATTGGTCGATACGAAGCTTGGTGCGGCGCTTGCGGAGAAGAACTCGCTCTCGTCCATTGTATGACGACAGCTCTTTGACATAGTCAGGGCCAGTAACCTAAGGAAGTCAGCATCGAACATAAGCGATTTCAAGGCTGCTTACATTACGAGCAGCAGTGTCGGCTTTGAAAGTCTCAAGTCTCTTCCTGCGGTTGGCAATGTATCCAAGGAGGTCAACTGAAACGAAATGTTAGTCATACACCGCGCTGGGCTGTTGCTTCGTCGGTAATGACGTACAGTAATAGTCAAGGAAATCTTATGAAACTTCGTCAGTAAGACGCTATCAAAGTCGGAGATGCAACTTACAGATTTGGGCAACCGTAGCTTTCCTCTTGACTTCCGGCGTCTCCAAGAGCTCCCTTTCCCAAAGCTGCAAGCCTCTCTCCTTCTCGTATCTGGTGTCATGTCTGGCTGCAGTCTTCATGTGTACGTCATCGGGCTGGTATGCACCGCCTCGCTGGGCGGCATAGGAATTGGGAGGGTTGGACTGTTTTTGAGCAACAGAAGGAGCGGATGAAGCTGCCTGATTATGCTGGGGGATGCTGGCTAGTTGCTTAAGCATGACGGGGTTGACGGTGTTTTTCATGGTTACCATGTGCACGTCCTCAGAATCGCGGGGATAGACCGGCTTTTCCTCGCGTTGAGCAACAGTTTCCGGACCATGGTGAGCGTGACCTGGATTGGGTGCAACATGAGAAGGAGCCGTCTTGTTGACTTTTACAGGCGTCGTAGGGGTTCCAGCTTGATTTTGAGAAAAGAGGAAAGAAAGATAGTTGGATCGCTCATTGTTCTGCTGCGAGGGGGAAGGGGGGATAGCAGGCAAGTTTTCTTTAGAGCCAGTCGGAAGAAAAGAGGAGCGTGAGGAGGGGGTGGAAGGCACTGGGATCTTTGAGGGAGAAGGTGCAGCTGTGGACTGGGACTTTGTATGACCGGATCGAGACGACTTCGTTGGCGATGTGGGCGCCTGAGACGACGGCTGTTGCTGAGAGTTTGTGGACTTGAGTACTCGGGAGAACATGATTCGGGTGTTCAATAGGAGTGGGAAGACGGCTTTAGGAAGATGGGAAGAAGTTGTGAGAAAGATATGATTGTATGAATGAGTTGAGTGAAAGCGCGCCTGTCTTTTTGAGTTGTTTGTCTCGTTCTCTCCCGGGATAAAATTAAAAAATAATCACAGAATAATACGCGTACCGAACCAAACACCATACGCGCAATCCATTGTTTTCTCTAAATTCACATCATCATCTATACATCCTATTACTGCTCACAATGGCACCAACAACTTATGCTGTACCACCGCGACCAGCCTCGCTACATTTCCTTCTTGAATCAAGCACCTCGAAGAACGGAGTGCCCTCTCTTGACTTGCGATGGGAACCTTTTCAACGACACATTGAAAGCTTTTTGAACGCTATTGATGCGTATACACAAGCCGCGAGGACAGAAATAGTTGCCAGAGCAACAGATCATACAGCGGCTGTGAGGGATCTCAAAGCTGACAAGGAGGAAATGGAAAGAGGAATTCAATTACAAAGGGAAAGTGAAGGGGAGATGTTGGCCAGTATGTGTCGACGTATAATCTGGGGTATCTTTTTACTGATCCAATCTTCTTAGCTTTGGAAGCTGAAAGACACGTGGTCGCCGACCTCAACGCTTCTTTATCACATCTTCAATCTAGTTTGACAAAGATTAAAGAAAAATCTTCCGCTCTGGATGCCGAACTTCAGTCCGAAAGAAAAGAGGTGAAAGCAATGCAAGCAGAGAAGGAACGACAGACCAATGTTCTCAACAACATGCGAGAAAGAGATACCACAGAGTTGAAGCAACTAGAAGAAGCGTTGGGCTGGAGAGTGGAAGGAATCAAGCGTACGTCGGTGTCGACCATCTTAGGAATTGTTCTGATGTTTTCGCAGAGGACCAACTATTAATGCGTTTCACTCTTATCGATCCCGAGGATCCTGCGCGAGAATTCTCCATCATTGTGGACGTATCAAAACAAGTCTACTCAGGTTTGTGACTGACGGGGATGAGCTGTGCTTTTCGCTGATTGAACACATAGTGCCCAATTGCGATCCTCCTATCCCTTCCCTTCCCGACCTGGTTCGTCAATTGAATTTTGATCGTGACCTCTTTGCGTTCATCAAACGAGGTGAGTACATCACATCTCTGCTCCTCTTTGCTCCGTGATTGCTCACACACTCTATCCAGTGCGAATAGCCTTCAGGGCGCTCATCCCCAATCCTCCCAATCCTTCTACAAAATTCGACGATCTTACCGGCCCTAGTCGTTCGCGTTAGCGGGCTCTTATTACCCCCCCACGTCCAACTTTTATGTGTTTTTCAATCCCTTATTACTCGGTTAAAGCTCATTGTACGGCCTTCAATCTTGTACCATTGAACTGAGCTCGGGTCCGTGCATCCAAAAATACCGTGTGTGCGTTCTTTACATCCCTGGGTCACTTAGTTAAAATTGGCTGAAGCTTGTTTTTAGACGCGCAAAAATATCCTGTAGGCATGCACTTTTTACCACTTTTTAACCACTTTTTTACACCCCTGTATAGTTATATAAGTATGCTACTAAGAATGTAAAACTGGTTTTCCGTAAATATGACTTCTTTTTCATGCGTTTCTGTCTCTACTAATATTCGCGAAACGCCCCTTTTATGTCCCTTTTAATTCCATAGCAGCCGGTCAAAACTCTTAGGCTGACGGAGTTGCTTCCAGGTCCGCCCTTTTAACGTTACCATACATGCATACTTAAAATGTCTGTGCCTTTTAACTGAAATTGGCTGGAGAAGGTAAGGCTCGCGGTGATCGGGTGTAGGCATGTCGTACCCAAATCCCTCTTCAACTCGCACTTTCCATCACCATCCACAAATCCGTATGGCTCTTGACAGAGTTTTGTCTCCATCTCGGCCACAGGGAAGCTGCTCGCGGACTTACGTTCGTAACCATGTCGTCTCGCGTAAGAAAGCTTGAGCATATCGCCTTCATGCTCATGGGACTGGTTTGTTGGGTTTCAGAACACCAGCACGAAGTTCCAGAACGTTATTATAATCAACGACTCCCGCTATGTCAAACTCTGCCATGGATTCACTGGCGATAGACCAAATTGGCTTTGGGTAATAAGACTGTATTTATAACATCCTTGAGTGCTTTGATTTTTGTTTCTATTGTTTATATGAACAAATAATGCACGTTGTACTCCCAGTCATGGATTCAGTCAATGTGTCAGAGTGTACATACAAACTCTTTTTACAAACTTTTCCTAGTGTAATGAAATTGGGTCAAAATTTTCACTCTTAAATCCCACATGATTGTCGTCGTCCGCCACCAATCATCAAAACTAGCCACCAAGAGCAATATGGTCAGCTCCATGACACGATACATAGTCACGCGTTAATCACTCTATGTAGAGTCAGCTTTAGAATCACATACATCATGCTTAGATCGCCGATCTCACGTTTCATGAAGCTTCTTTAATTATTTCCGGGGCCTGTATACGGATCTATCGGTCGTAGTTGGACTGGTATTCTTCTTCGGTTGTAAAAGACGAATAACTTACCTGGGGACCGCGTTTTCCGCCTTCTGCCAGGCTAGAATATGTGCATTCACTGTCTACATCCATCCTCGTCCCAGCGATTTCATTACTGTTCGTCCCTAATGTCGCTTTAATAGATGCGCTGTCGCCGAAGTCTTCATCAAACTCTTCTTCTGAGAGTCCATCTAACTGAACTTCCTTCAAGTCTATCTCAAGGAGATAACTCTGGTCCTCTTCATCCTCGTAATCGGTAAGCGGGTCATTCAGTGTTAACGAATTCCCTGTTGATGGCTTTTGTACAGGCGATACCTCACGGACCATGCTTCCGTTCCCCCTTCCTAATTTCCTTCCCCTATTCTCATCTGTTTCTTCATCTTCTGCGTCTTCAAAGTGATTCACTTCTATTGCGCCCCTCATCTGCCCTCTCATTTGCGCCTGCGCATGAGCTTGTACTCTGGCCCAACCACCCATCATATACGCCTCAAAAGCTTCTTTTACCCTCTCGCAATACGCTTGCAACCTTTCCGCGCCAATCCTTTTACAAGCAACCCGCCGCACACGAATGGCATGACGGTGAACGCGTTCAGCATGACCTGGTGGGGCGTTGATTTTATCGAGAGGGTAGGATAAACAATGGATCTCGGAAATCACTAGGAGTTCGAGGAAATGACGGTCGAGGCGGGGGTACCAGCCACGGCCCTGTCGAAGAGGAGCTTCAGTCTTTTCCCATTTCCGCCACCTAAAGTAGTATGATTAAGTTGTTCTAGTGTTCATTTTGGATGACCCACATCTCAGCATCAGGTAATACCTCCTGCAGCCGATCTTCAGCTGTATCCCCAAGCAAGGCCGAACTTACCGCCATGACAGTCTGCTGTCTCAATTCCTCTTCGTAGTCGAGATCGTACATATTCAACTGTTTTTGGCAACTGAGCTGTGGTGATACTTCTTCTGACCCTTCGATCCGCTGGTTCTGAATTTGCGCACTGAATCCAAAAAGGCAAATGGCCAGTCCGTCGTTGATTCGAATTTGCTCCTGGGGATTTTTTCGTTTTTCTATGGTGGATCGCTTGTGCAGTCCTGCGGTGAATAACTTTTTCGTGTGTTTACCAGCCGGACACGCGTTGGGGACAGTATTGCGTTGGCTCAATATCGTTTTATAATGCAAGGCCTTCATTGGCTAGTGCCAGCTCAGTAGACGATAAGTTGTGGGCTCCTTTTGTCACTAAGGTATCCTGTATCGTTAGGCCCTAGAAATCCTACTGTCCGAAATGGAGGCAGATGTCGCCTTTTGTTTTCTCAACTGATGATATATATTACATTTTCGTAAGTCTCAAGCGACGCCATTCTTCCGCATCCAGCGGAATCGTTCTTACCTATCGAGATTTTGTGCTTATAGATCCCAAGGTCGGGCCTTTTATGGGTTGCCTTTTGATGAAGTGTAAGATGCGAGTGGGCAATGATATGTCTGAACTCCGGAGATGTTTTTATGCCGACCTCGTTTCTTGATGAACCCAATGCAAATAGGATGTGGCCTAGGGGCAAGCAAATCAAAGGTTGTGGCAAAACGAGACATACCTTCTGGGAATATTATTATAAGTCATTTCGAAAGAGCCGCAAAGGAAGGTCGTAAAAGGTTCGCAATGTCGACAGAGGGGGGAGGATGTAAAGGAAGGTATTTACGACGTGAAAGGTAAGTCAAAATTAGATTGTAGTCGAAGCCCATGTCAAACATGGGCAGGTGAGCGAGGATATTGCCGGCCGGCAGACCCAGTCGTCGACGACAAACTGGTAAGGGACCATCAGTTGAAGCTTCATCTGTCCTTGTCAAGCGCTAATCAAACTGTGTTCTAAGAGCCTTCGGAAAGGCTATTTTGCGAGGAACATCTGACAAAACGCGGCAACAATATGCCGATTGCTTCTTAAATTTAATTTCCTTGAGCAAAGTAATGTCAGAGAGGCATGATAGAAGCAGAAGATGAAACAAGTCGTCCCAAGATCTCAATCAGAAGTGAATGAATTCCTGACGTTGTAAGCATGCACCAATGAGCAAACGAGCATCAGCTAGCAAATAAATGTACGCTGCCAATTTTCCAATAGGAAGAATAGTGCTACATCACCTTCAAAATCTATTCGTCTTCAATTTCGATATCCCCATCAAAGTTGATTCGTCCCTTTTTTATCTTCTCCCCCTTCGCTGCTAATAAATCTTCGACTGTCTTGAGTTTTCCTCCTTCAAGGCTTTCCTGCACGTGGCCATCAGTTTCTTGTACTCTTGGCTACGGATGATCATTGGTAAACTCACTTTGAACCATCCAAGATGGTCTGCTATCAGATGTCTGTGCGATAAAGTGACTCAGTCACCTTTCTACTTTCGATGAACTTTTTAAACTTACCTTGCTTTACAGCTTGGGCATTGCACAAGCACGATACCCTTCTGATAGCTTCTTTTGGAGAACTCGTGCGTAGAACGATGGCCACAATCATCAGCAGTGCAAGTGAACGTCATTTGCCTGATACATTGAATTAGCATGTAGCACATCCTGACAAGCCAGCACGAAGGAGCTTACAGCCGTGGTTCAATCTGACCCACTTGTCTGGGACTACTTCCATTTTCGGGTGCTTCTAACTGAGGATTCTCGGGGACGCTGGAATTCCATCGCCTAGCAGTCTGGTATGCGGGATGAAGGTGGAGTGATTGCCGGAAAGCAGTAAATTTTTGGGAAACAACAATGGCTCTGGAAGTTGTAGGAGTAGCTCGAAAAGAGCGAAGTATGGATGTTCTGATGGCGGACATTTGGGACACGCTAGCTATGAATGTAGGGTAAGTCTGAATATATATTTTCAACCGTCAGCTAGTTGTCGATCCTTGGAGAACATTTCTCGCCACCTCCAATCTTCAAGGCCGTAGGCAAAGGTGGAGGCTTACGTAAATCAAAGAGATCCCTTGAGTCTAGCTTGAGGTGGGACTAAGCAGGAAGCAGCAGGAAATCCAAGGAAGGACAAATAGGGTAACAAGGACAGGAATGGACTATGACTCGAAAAAACCCGAAAAAGCCATGCATGTGAGAGAATGGGACGACGTGAACATTCGGAAAAGTCGTCGGAAAAGTCATCCTTTCTTGTTGCGCCATCTTCTAGTAGTATTGCGCTCGCCGCCGAATGAATTTCACTGTTTTTTCATTCATCTACTCTTGCAATCCAGTCTTCATTCACATTCATCTGTTCTCGTTCAATCTCACCGGCACGTACACAATGCACGCCTTCCTTGGTAACCCTGATAGACAATTAGGTAGGTCCCAACGCTTATGTATGGCGGTCAACTCACCGATTGTTTGCACAAATATCAGCCTGCGCCGAATTTATCCAAGCTTTGGAGGAATGTCACTCCAGAGGCTATCTTGCCAGGCTCGTTGGGGTCTGTAACGATCAAAAGGCTGCTTTGGGAGCTTGTCTGAGGCAAGAAGTGAGTTCATTCTATCGTATCCTTATCTGCATGAGATGTTTTTGGTGCATGGTTCGGCGACTGTATTACATGCCACCTATGAACAATCCTGACGAGTCTTGTAGCGATTGGAGCGAACTGAGAGGAACCGCAATGCCGCCAAGGAGAGAACAGCAAAGAAGAAGGCCGTCTGGGAGGCATTGGAGCGGGAGAAGGCCGAGGAAACCGGTAAAGTTTAAAAGTATACGATGAAAGCAGATGAAAGGTTGCTTGCGATGTCAGGCATGTCGTCTCGACTGTATGTGTAACCCAATATTATGTCTTTTGTTTGAACTAACCACTACCATTTCCCAGATACATTGTACTTATAGATATCGTCAATCAATTGTCACTTCTCTTATCATTACTATTGTCCATCGAAATGCATCTATTGGGTTCAGGTAAAATAAGGCCGTATTAAACCTGGTACCGTACGATTCTCGTATACGCTACACTGATTTTTCGAAAAAATCTCTCAGTAATTCTTCCAACAACTTCCCACCTGTTTTCTCTAACACGTTCTTACAAAAGAACCTGTAATCCAGCAACGAAGACACCTGCAAGTGCGACCCAGCCGCTGACCTTTGTGGTCATTCCCGCGCCACTGTCGTTAGAGGTTGAAGAAGAATTAGAGCTAGAGCCACCGCACAAGGATCCTTTTTGGCTGTCCTCGATGAGAACCCGGGGTTCACCCTGGTAGATGGTCACTGCGAGGTTTCCGGAATCGTCGGTAGTGAAAGACTCGCAAGTGAGGGCGTCAATGACGTTGGTAGAAGCGGCCCAGCCGGAAGAGGAAGAGTCGACGGAAACAGAGGTGTTGGAAGCGGAAGAACCGCTGTTAGAGAAAACAGACATAAGGGGCTTCTTGGCAACGAGAAGGGTGCTCTCAGAGGGCTGAGAGAGAGTCATCTAACACCAAAACGTCAGCCAAACTCCAGAGTAATGGACAACCGATACTGACCTTGTCAGTATAGAAAGTGCTAGAAGCGTTGCCAGCAGCAGAACGGGCAGCGTTTAAAGAAGTGAAGAACTTGTACATGTCGGAACTGGTGTCGTAGTTGCTGGTCCACATGGGCTCTCGGTTCTCAGGGTCGTTGCCACCGTTGAAGCCGGCTTCACTACCGTCTTTGGAGGGAAAAAAAATTAACCAAGGCCGTGTTTTATGCATGAAGGAACTTACAGTAAACATAGGGAATTCCATCGGTGACAAGAGGATAAGCCTGAGCATTCTTGATCAACTGTTCGGGGTATTAGTGACTAACGCACACGGAGAAAACTTGGAAGGGTGACTCACTGAAGGGTCGGTGACAAAGCTCTCAAACCTGGCGTTATCGTGGTTGTCCAAGAAAGTACCAAGAAGGGTAGGGTCGGTGAAGTTGCTATTTACATAAGAAACCATGTTGATGAGCTCGCTGAAGCTCTGTCCAGTGCCGTTGAAAGCGCGAACAAGGGGATAATAAACGGGGTAGTTGAAAGGGTTGATAGACGCATTCTTCTGGTAGCCAGCGACATATGGCACATCCGCCAGGAGGACTTCACCCTGGTTGAAGACACCGGCAGCGTTGACGAAATCTGGCCAGAAAGATTGACGAACATGCTTGACGGTATCAATTCGAATGGCATCGAAAGTGTAGTTGGAAACAAGGTCTGTGATCCATTGGTTCCAGTAAGAAACAACAGTGTCACTCTCAGTGTTCAAGTCGGCCAAAGCGACAGAGTCGTCACCAAGCCAACATTGCTCAACGTTGGTCTGGTTGTTGTAGTCAGTGATCCAGCAGAAAGGGTGGTAGTCTTCAGAAGTACTGAAAGGACCGTAAGATTCGGAGGGTTGGAAGGTAGAACTAGACGTGGCAGCGACGTGGTTAACGACGACGTCGACCTGGAGGTACATTCCCCTGGCGTGCAATGAAGAACTCAAAGTCTTAAGGTCATCAGCGGACCCAAAGTTGGAGTTGAGGGACTCGGGATCAAGAGTCCAGTAACCGTGATATGCCTCGCCCTCGCCTGTAGTGCCGCCAATGTTTTCGACGACCGGAGATATCCAGACAGTGTCAAAGCCCATTCCCTGAATATAGTCGAGTTTGTCGGCGAGAGCGGACCAAGTACCACCGCAGTATGTGCGGTCGGCGACATTACAATCGCCGGTTGAAGAAGAATTACGCGCAAATCGATCGGTGACGACTTGGTAGACTGAGCGCGAGCGCATCGCATCAGCATCAAGGGCATATGCTGGGAGGAATGAGATGAAGGGGATGAGCGCTAGGGCTGCTTGATAGGTGAGCATGGTGATGTTTATGCTATGTGGTGTTGATGCGGTACTGTAGAAAAGCGAGGAAAGAAAGTGGATAAAAAGAGCGAAAGTTTTGAGGAAACCGGAAGAAGTGCGAAGCGGGTCGAGAAATGTCGTAAATGGAGGTTATAAAGGATCTGATGCGCGAGGTCTGTGCGCTATGAGACGATGGAAAGAGTGGAGAACACTCGGTGACGACGCGTGCGGTGGCGGGGCGATGGGGGTGAGCACAACTGAGGAAGGAAGAAGAAAGAGTTACTAGAAAGCAAAGACCAAAAGCAACCAGCAGTAAACAAGCCCTCCCCCGTCTTCGACGGCTTCGTGTCATTTAGCGCCATTTTCGTGCACAGCTAAAACAGACTTCTATTCTTGCATACATGTATTTCACTCAGGTTATGCGCCTTGTGCGTTTCACGCTTTTTACGGCAGCCGCCATCCGTAATCTGTTTTCGTCTCCTCTCCTCCTCCCCTCTTCTTATGTGACTCACTCCCCTGTTTACTTTCTTCTCGTCCTCTTTTTTTCCTACGAGGGTCCCCCCATCCAAGGAAGCAAGAAACCAGCCGACGAGAAAGAAACGCCTGTGCACTGTGCAGGGTTCATGCGAGAATAAGGGCAATCAAATCTCCGTCCCTGCTAGATCCTGTGCAAGGTTTTTGCTGCGGATTTTTGCGCGCGTTTTGCGTATGCTGCATAATAAAATTGCCCGGGGGCCGTCGTGTACCTGCGCTGCCAACGGCCAGTGGCCACCCCGATACTGCTGGGCGCCCTCGCAACAAGCCATGCCGGAGCATGCATGATCGTTTGCGCTTTGAGATGCCCGTCGTGACCGCCTACGTAGTAGACTACTACGGCCTGCGCTCTGTCTCGATAATCGAAAGTTTTCCACTTATTATGCACCGCTAAACAGGCATGCGGACATCAATCATCTCCGCATCTTCTCTCGCTACGTATGCCCCGTCAATATTGCAGTGACAGCAGTCAACGAACCTCCACAGCAAATAACAAACAGCAGCGAGCAGCGCCAAAAGACGTTCTTGTTTGGACCCAGCTTGGCGTATGATCTTCTCTTCTTCTGTCCTCTGTGTGCTTTGTGTTTTCTAACCTTTATCATGTAAACGTATCGACGGATGGTTCGTCGCATCCTCATCATCATTTCGTTCTCAGACTGCTCTGCAGCAAGTAATACGTATTGATGACCAGTAGTCGTGGACTGCCACTACTCATAATAATACTACTCGTCGTACTAAATGGAGCAAGTCATCCTTGTTTTTACCCAAGCGTTACTACTATGCTTCGCATACCAATTACACATTCTCAAGTCATCTCTTCTCTCGGTCACCATAATATGGCGGTCTGTAATAACTCACAAAGCAATTGCAGCGATGCAGTTGCTAACATCATTCCGTCCAACATTCAATGATATATCAGATTAGAGATCCAAGAGATGGTACTCTCCGTCATCGACAACCATCAACCATCAACAGAACCGCAAAAAAACCATATCTAGTCCTTGGTATGGCAATCTGCGCATGACCTTAGACTGTAAAAAATACGCAAAACAGCTTGTCGACTGCAGCAGGCCTGTAATTTGCTGGAAAAAATACACCCGCCGAACCACTGTAGGACAGATTACAAGGTAATCGAAAAGTTGCATGACATTGTTTACAGGCTCTCTCGCTCAAGGTTTACCCTCTATTTGGGCCAACATGAAACCAAAGGCCGAAAGCCAGGTTGTTGATTGCAAAATGCAGACCATTACTACAAATGTGTCATGATGTAACTCAACTATGCTATTCACCAAAAATGCCCTTTGCCATCATTTATCTGAAACGCATCGTATTCGTTGTCGCTTGATGGGGTTTTATGAAGCCAATAACAATCCAAGGAATAGAAAGCGTCCCATATACAGATGAGCAAACTATCTAATGAACACAAACAAGGTCAGGGTCATTAATTCTGATCATCAGCTACTTCTTTTCGCAAGTACTACCTTCATTAGCTGTGCGGATCACAAATGCTTGTTATTACTATTGCTCTAATCATGCGCCTATGCGCTCTCATGGATAGGTATCGGTACAACTCAAAGAAGAGATGTATATCCTCGGGACCTGTTACCTACCAGATTCCTTTCCATACTATAGTAGGCGCATGATTTTCATGTGCGTATCGTCAGTTCACAAATCTTCGAGTTATTGCTTTTTAACTCTGAGTAAAAATGGCACTAGCCAAAGTTGGATCGGATATATCATCTCATTTCGGTAATCTGCTAATGAAATGACCGTTTAAACAAGAAACATAAATGAGGAGGAACAGCTGTGAAGAGCGATGATGAATCATGATTCACGATTGATTTTACGTACGATTTCGACAACCAGGCGGACTGCTCTTTGCCATAGGGTTGGACAGCTCGCGATGCTTGACATGGATATGCTTATTGCTTCCTCCAAAGCATGAATGGGGGGAAGTGAAAAATTAATCATCAAGATCTCCGGAAAAGTCTTGGAGAAATACAGGTTACCGAAGCATCGTCTGGGTCTCTACATGGAATCCTACTTCTTGTCGAAAAAAAATACGAAGGATTTCGGGATTTTCCTTGGGATAATAGTGGCTGATGCGAATGGGCTTCGTTTCTTTTGGATTTGCCCTACTCCTGCTATGTAGGCTAGGCAAAGTGGGAAACCGTGTCGTGAAGATGAACAAACACGCTGTCTCTTTGGTGTGCATAGCGGCTGCCAGCAGCTGGTTGCGCAAACAAGCAGTCTCAAGTCTTCAGTCAAGCTACCGGCGGCTATGGAGTGCCCTCCGAGGTGCCCCGGGGGAATTTGAAATGTTGTAGTTTGTTGCGGGGAGAGTGTGCCTGGGGGGCTAGAGATGGATTGGGGTGGAATGACGGCCGATGTATATAACCAGGTCTTCCTTCCTTTGATGCCGCCTTTTCTCGCTACTGCACAGTACAGGTTATGAGTTGAAAGAGGAGCACAAGAAGTAATCCACAGCCACCGCCCAGCTACAACCAACCACAGCCGCGATAAGGATCTGGTCCCCCACGCTACTCTGACGACACCTCCAGCAGCACGTGCGACGACACCCGCCGATCTATCTTAGGTTTACGTCCATTGCCCCGTCCTGAATCCTGGACCTTCTCTTTTCACGCGTCCTCTGCTCCACCACGCAGCCCACCGCAACCCGCAGCTGTCTACGTCTATATATCCACCTGCATCCTCGCAACTATATCCCCTTTCCCACATCCAGTTACAGGTAAATTCCCGCGAATCCCCGTCCCCATCTCGGGACGCAAAGTCACCTGCTCACACCTGCATCCACAGAGCCTACGCCACCTTTCACTTCCGCTCACCACCAAGGACATTCTTCATGACCTCTCCCATCCCCATCAATCCCGACGCTACCGCGGCCCGCCAGGCCTCTCCGCCAGGCCTCTCGACTACTACCCCGGGATCTTCCGCTTCATCCATCTCCCCGCATACACCCTTCTTCCCACCCCCAGGCCTTGCCGCATCCGCCACACCCACCCAGCCCAGTTCACTTTTCAAATGGGCTGCTTCTTTCGGAAGATCACCTCCCAAGCCTCCGATGATGGGTGTGGATGGTAGCCAGAAAAAGGCGGGAACTGAAGGAGCCGAGCATGAGAACGTCCCTTTCGAGTTCGGGGACTTTAGGGACACCAGCGCTCAGTCATGGGCAAATGGAAGAAGAGCAATGTCTGTTAGCGCTCCATATGGCGGTCCCGGTCAGAGTGGAATCACAGAATTGTTGAAAAGCAATGGGTCGTACTCGCCTACCGAGCCAAAGGGCGTTATGGCCGATAAGGTGGCAAGAGGCCAAGGTGTTCTCAGAAGATTGAGCATGGGCGGGTACAAGGTGAGGAGCACAGCTGTAATAGGAAGATCCGATCCATTAACTTTTTAAAAATAGGGTATCATCTCTCCACCTCCTCAAAACTCTACTCTTCCGCCATCACCTTCGCAGCCTGCGACTTTGCCACCTCCCGCCCCTCCCGCACCCACTCCTGTTGGCTCTCAAGGCGCTGCCGAGATCAACAAGGCTGCAGCCCTCGGCGCCAACACACGTGTCCGGGGCAGGAGATACTCTGAGACTGCAGGAACAAGGAAAAGGGGTGTTTCTCCTGTAAGTAATGATACAATTTCAACTGGCACAAGTGTCTGAAAGCTGATGGGGCGGAAAGATGGGTGAGCGTCTCTTGAGGGAACAAGGTCACTTTTAAGGCTCTGGCTATCATCTTATATGGTGGATTGATTAACCAAGGAAAAAACCATCAAAGTTGTATATCAAGGTTCAGATAGTTGTCACCCACTGCAAAGCATAGAAAATACCAAAAAAGAAATGACGTTGTAGCAAGTGCTCGAGGTTACCGGATGACCAAAGTGGGGTTGAACAGAGTTGTGGCGACGAATGAACTTGGCTAGTAACGAGGCTTGATCATTATTTCCGATCTTCTCAGTGTTATTTGTAGTATTATACGACGGCTTCTTACATTGAAAGTCTTTTCCACACTTATGTATAGTAGTTTACTCGTAATAACGCAGCAGGACTGGTACCCAAACCTTATGAAGAATGTTCCACTTGGCTCTGCCGGTCCTTGAACTAGCTAATGCAATAGTCCTCTTGGACCTCAAGCTCATACAGCTAACCCTCGCTCATATGCTTAAGGACAGAAAAATCCGGCATTTAGCGTGACATATCTATCTACCAATGCTCTTTCCAAGGCTGAAAAGTACCTACCTACCAGGCGCCGAAGCGCGTCAACCGATTGAGTGCTGCTGCGTGTGAGAGACAACCGTGTTCATCATCATCCATCCATCTTCGCTTTCCGCTCTTTGCGTTCCCCCTCTCGCTACTCTAATCCTCCCTCTATAGTCCATTCTCCGGACGTTGTGCTTATATCAGCATCATCTATCCACCATGTCCTACGACCAAGTTCCTTCCGAATCCCATCAGTTCATGTACGCCTCCTTTCTCCCCTACCTTCTCCTTCCATGCCCCTACTAACGTTCTCGTCCTTAGCCAACCTGACGAAGACGACCTTGAAGCGCTCTCTTTCTCCCACCCTAATCCCAATCCGACCCCTTCCGGTTCTTCATCCCAGCAGCAACCCCAACCCAGCCACGTTGCTGGCCCGTCCAACCCTTCGGGTGTGTCTGGTAAGATTGGTCAGGATGGGCCGAGCAATAAACCTCGAGCGGCGACGAGCACGACGGGCTGGGGAGGCGTGAGGGTTGAAACGCGGTATACGGGAGAGTCTACCTTGGACGAACCAGTATCAAAGACCATTGTGCGTATTCTTTGTCCAGATCATCTTATTTACATGGTATTGATGAAATACCGATAGATGCGTGACCTCAACTCGATCTACGCCAAGCTTATACTCATACTCTACCCTCCAAAAGGCGGTCACAGCCAGCTTCTTCGAGACTGGGACCTTTGGGGCCCGCTTGTCATTTGTTTGGCACTCGCCATCGTTCTCTCTATCGATGCGCCGCAAGATCAATCGATGCAAGTCTTTTCGCTGGTTATCTCTTTGATCACTGTCGGATCTGTGGTGGTGACTGTCAACTCGAAACTGTTGGGTGGGAAAGTCTCATTCTTCCAGAGTTTGGTGAGTGGGCATTAGAGATTGAAAAGTGCTCAGGAATGCTGACACTTTGTTTCAGTGTGTGTTGGGTTATGCAATTGCACCGATATTGATCGCTTCCATTGTCTCCTTCCTCGTTCACAACATCTTTGTCCGCATACCCGTAACCTTGGCATGTTGGGGCTGGTCCGTTTGGGGTGAATCTTGTCCAAATCATTCAGAAAGATAACATATGCTAATTATTCTCAGCATCAATGAACTTTTTCAACGGTACACAGCTCCCAGAGAGCCGAACATTCCTTGCCGTCTATCCCATGTGCCTCTTTTTCTTTGTCCTTGCGTGGATGATCATCATCCAGTAAATTTGTACATTATGTCAGTGGGGACGGAGAAAAGTATGCATTACAACAGGGAATGTCTACACATATTGAACACGCTATACGAACAGAGAATACAAAAGATAAACGACTATGTAGAGAGTTTGTCTTTACGTTCAGGATCTCCATCATTTACCCGGAGTACTTTGGCGAATTCTGGGTAGTTGAAACGACCTTGCCTATCTGTGAAAGGGCCAGAGAAGAGTCTCTCAATCTGCAAGAAGTTATCAGCAGTGATCTGCCTCATGCAATCATCATGGAATCAGACCCACCTCCCAGTCTTCCATTCTATCACCCAACTCTCCTAGATGTTTTCTCATCGTCTTGACATCCACGTACCCCTTATCGCCATCATCGAAGCATGCAAAGGCATCGACTAGATCTTGCTCTGGATCAAGCTGTATAAGTCGCTCACCCATCATGGACAGGAACTGAGTGAAGTTGACCCCGTCGGAAGGACTGATCGGTTTGCTTTGTGTTGCGGCAGAGCTTCCGGGGCGGGAGGTAAGGAGGGAATGGAGGAGCTCGGGTGTCGGTGTTTGTCCTGACGGCAGCATGTAGATGTCAGCTTTTATACAACCCCTTCACAAGCTTATATGCGTACCAAGGTTAGTAAGCATTTCTCTAAGGTCACTTTCCGTCACCCTTCCATCGCCATCTTGATCAATCATGGTGAAAGCTTCTTTGAACTGCTTGACCTGTTGCGGGGTGAACATGGTGTATGCACCTCCTGAGGGTTCTCGCCTGCCTTGTGAGGACTTTTTGACTTGAGACGGAAGGCCCTTTCCGAGTGATGGTTTGTTAGACATGCTGACCGAGAAGGTAATACTTGTTTCTTTCGTCTGAAGGAAAGTCGGTTGGTCGTTGATTTCGGCTGTTGTTGTTGTCGTTCATTCAGTTCTTGTTCGCTGCTCAATCGGGCTCAGACGCGCCCACAAAATATTACGTAAACCTCCACCCCTCATCTGACGATGAGAAAAAGTTGTCAAGCGTTGTTGATTTTCGCTGCTCCCTTTTCATTTTCCCATCTCTCTCATCTCTTCTATTTACTGGATCCGTTGTCCAAAGCGTAAGTTCATATTCTCTCTTTTCACACACACCTACATGCCTGCCATACCAGCTCTTGTCATGATGTTTGTAAATCTTATCTACATTATCAGAACAACACATGTTGTACACTTTATCCATTCTTACACCTGAACTCTTTCGTTTCACCTCTCGTTTTTGACTCTTGCACGAGGAGATGGCGCTGACAAATGATTACAGGCTCATCCGCACATCTCGACCACGCTCTGGCGCCTCAAGTAAATGTACGCCTCTTCCATAGTGTTGTACTTGTATATATGCTTATGAATGCGTTGCTCCTTTTATAATCAGACTTGTTTGGGCACCATGAACTTTTACAAATCTGCAGCTCTCGCGCTCGACCATCTTGATAAGCACCAGGGATCAGTAAAAGGGTCTTTGGCAGCTGCTGGTGTGAAAGCTTCAGGCGCTGAAGCCAAGCGTATATTAGCATGTAAGATATTCTAAGGCTGTTTGTAAGAATGAGTACTGATAGGTATCGTAGTGATTATCGAGACCCTCAAATGTTGGATTTCATAGCTCAAATATCGGCATTCGTCATACTAACACCTTTGAGATAGATCGTCCTGTCCTCCAACAACTGCTTAAGACGGTCCCCATCCTCGCACTTGAACGTACCACTTTCCCTTCCCGCACGCCCGCCAAGACCCCGACTTCACAATCTCTCGTCCTCGTACTCTTACACGATCTCCTCTTCTCATCTAGGTCTCGTATCGAAGCGTCCGATAAATGGCCACCCAAACCCGCTGTGATGCGTCACCAAGCGAGGTTAAAGGCTGAACTTGTCAGAATCCAAATCAGGGAAGGCAAGACGAAAAAGGAAGACTTGGCAAAGACAAGTGGTGAAGGAGAGGCTGTGAGATATATCCGATATAACCCCAATGCAGGGAGACCTTTTGAAGAGCTCGGGGAGTATCTGAAGAAGAAGGGATATACAAAGCTGGATGAGCCTGTTTATCCTATACCTGAAGGAAAGTACTTTGCCGACCCGCACCTGTCAGACGTGTTGTTAGCCTTCCCAGGTTCAGCCAATTGGTGGGTAAATGATGAATGGTACGAGGGCGGAGGTGTAATCCTCCAAGACAAGGCGAGTTGTTTCCCGGCTCGGGTTTTAATGGAAGGATGGGTGGAAGGTGAAGGAGAGTGTTTGGACGCTACGTGAGTCTTTTTTGCCTAATTAGAACTCCAGAGAGTCGGTGTTGAGAAGATATTAGGTCTGCACCAGGTAACAAAACTAGTTACGTTTCGGCTTTGATGGCGAACAGGGGCAAAGTAAGTCTATTCCGACGACTGCAAAGGAAAATATTGTTCTAACGGTGACCTACAGCTCCATGCATTTGAGCGCTCTCCCAATCGATTCAAGACTCTTGAGAAGATGCTCGAGAAAGCCCGCTGCTCCAACGTACAAGCTCAAAGAGCTGACTTCACAGACACTGATCCTAAAAGTAAAGAGTTCAAGAATGTCACACGCATGTAGGTCATTGATGGCAATCCGTTGAAAGCGACGTAGTATTGATGAACGAGTTAGATTACTTGATCCGAGTTGTTCCGGTTCGGGGATCGTCAACAGGTTGGACTATCTCGTGGATGACGGTAAGTTCTTCTGGTGACTTTGTTTGACAGTCAGATCTAAAGATGATGTAGATGCCGAGGAATCAGATTCGAAAACAGAACGTCTAGAGAAGTTGGCGAGCTTCCAGCTTCAAATGATCCTTCACGCTTTCAAATGTGGGTACTAGCCGTCCTTTTCGATTGTGCTAACGTTACTATACCTGCTTAGTTCCGTCAGCTCAACGGATTGTCTATTCCACATGCTCTATCCACCCTGAGGAAGACGAGCGTGTCGTCATGGCGGCTCTGCAGTCGAATACTGCCAAAGAGAATGGATGGGGTCTGGCAAGTCGAGAGTCCGTTCTACCCAAATGGGAGAGAAGAGGAAGGCCTGAGGAAATGGAAGGAGACGAGGGTGAGTTGTGTCGTTGGAGCATCGTTGGCGCCGGACCAAACTGACGCGGAGTAGAACTCGCCAACGGCGTGATTCGGTGCCTTCCAGAAGACAAGACTAACGGATTCTTCGTCTCATGCTTCATGCGTGGTGACACAGGCATTCGACCTAAGGCCACAAAGAAAGCAAAGGATCAACGACCACCCAAGCGTCCACTAATAGAGGAACAGGAGGAGATCGCTGAAGAAAAAGGTTCCCCTACTGTTGCTGTTGATGAGGAGGGTGGCGAACAAGCTGGAAAACAAGACAGGCTGGCCGCGAATATCCCTCGGAAAGAAAAGACAAAAGCTCAGTTGGAGAGGGCTAAACGCAAGAAAGCTCAGCAGAAAGTTAAGGGGAAGAAGCGCAAGGTAGAGTTGTAACTGCTGACAATGCAGTTGCTGCTATTGAGAATTGCTCGCTTTTGATTTGAGCAATGTCTGTTTATCTGCAGTATCGGCATTCGGGAGAAGCATGTATGTGCATTGTTGAGTCACGCGTCATCGTGCACCATCGCGTGCCCATGTGTGAGTGTAATGGGGCAAAACGAACAAAAACGGCGAAATGCTTCGCTTTCGACCTCTGCTGACGGCCAGAAAACAACGTTTGGTATTTGACGTCCGACCATCACGCAGAGGACGTCCTCATGTGTTCTTCCATCTGCCACGTTCTGCGTTCTGATTCGCCACAGATCAAAAGAGCATCCTTTGAAGACGTGTCACGGGTAGCATAATCACATCCTTTGCGCATTCTTACTCCGCTTATCCCAGCTCCGGCCTTTCACCCTTTCTCCCTTCCGACTGTCCAGCCAGGTGTCTACGCCAATGGACAACGGTGCTCGTCATCTGTTGGTCACTTGTTACAGTCCATTATTGACCTGATACGCCTTCTCAGCACCGACCCTTGCCCTTCTCGACCGTCCCTTGCGGTCCATGTCGGAGAATAAAAGGGCGTTCAATCGTCTGCTGTTTGGGTCTCTGGGAACTGATGCGATTTGATAGGAGAAAGAAGAAACGGTCGAAAGGATGGTGAAAGGATTATCGGAGCTGATGTGATGCAATGCCCTGTGGAGTGCATACGTGGGGCAGCGGCAACATACATATAAAAGAGAGGCTTTTGAACCAGTTTTGAGACAGTCATCAAGTTCCAACTCAGCTCTCGACTTCTAACTCATAATCTATCAGACAAAGCAATTTCCAACGTAGTAAACATGCCAGCCTTTTGCAAGGTCAGTCAATCAGGACAATGTCGAGGGGTGATAATCGTTAATGGCCTCCAATTATTTTAGCTTTGCCACGGTCCTCTTGCCACTTCTATTTCCTCCCTTAAACAAGTCGAATGCCATTCTACTGTAAGCATGCTGAACTACGCATCATGATACGTACTGACAAAATTATTCTGGAAGTGCATTCAATTCGCTTGTCCCGGCTGTATCAAAGCTAACAAGCCCTCATTCTCCATCCTCAATCTCAAAAACCACATTTATGACTACCACTGTGCCGAGTGCATGGCTGAAGCTCCAACCCATCCTCTCACGACTCGTTTTAAGGCCCCGCCGCACCCGAATTCCAACTCCACAACGGCAATCTGTTAAGCCGGTGTTGTGACGAGAAGACAAGTAAACGATAAAGTCATCCGGAATGCTCAGTATCTGATTGTATGTTGTAAAGTAATGTAAAGCGTAAAGCGTCAATGTTATGCATTTATTATTATTGCCAGAGATCGATGATTTGTTGTA
This sequence comes from Cryptococcus deneoformans B-3501A, assembly GCF_000149385.1. Lineage (NCBI taxonomy): Eukaryota > Fungi > Basidiomycota > Tremellomycetes > Tremellales > Cryptococcaceae > Cryptococcus > Cryptococcus deneoformans. Next base: position 948,305 of record NC_009181.1, read on the forward strand.
CACTACATAATTTCCAAACGTCTCCTTTATACACTGGCGCCGGCCCTTCATCGTATGATTTCACAACACTATCCCAATACTTCTCTGCGGATCTCCTCATTTTCAATTCTATCTCTGTACCCGCCAATCCCTTCCTATACAGTCTTTGTTTAAGCGCCTCCAACAAAGGTAATGGGGGCACGCCGTTTCTTGCCAGCCATTTTGCAATCTTCCTCGCATCCGACTCCCACGCGCTTAAACCCTTCAGCATGTACTCGATCGCTCTATGTGACTCCTCAGTCTCCTCTGACGATGATTCCAAAACAGACCTTCTTGCGGCATTGATAAAACTATGTCGAACGAGAGCGAAGCGCTTCTCGCCAGCAGCATTGACTTGGGCAAAATTTTTCTCATAGTGTTCATCGTAGAAGCTCTTGATAAGCCCGGATTGCACGATATCTTCCATGCCATCAAATATTTCGCTGGAGGATAATACGGGGTCTCGTGATCGGGCGGCCTCTCGCCGCAATGACAAGTATATTTCGAGGTACACACCGATGAGATGGGGTTTGTCAAGTGCAAGGCATTCGATGATGACAGTCCGAAGGAAAGTGCCTATACCACTGCCAAAATCATCCGACACATCTGTAAAATGATTCGCCAATCCCACCAGGGAAGCATCGCCCGAGTGAATTCTGACAAGCTCACTGACCTCTTCCTGGGCCACACTAGGCGGCGCACCAGAACTTATTAGATCGTAATGCAGATCAATACCCGTCATCGAGCCCACTCGCACAAATATGCTCCTGTTGCCTTTAGGATCTGAGTTATAGTCAATAAATCCGGCTTTACGTTTGACGTATATCGTCCTTGTGCGGATCAGATTTTCCATATCGCGAGGATTGGAAAGATCGATTCTAATTGGCCAATATCGGGGTGAGTCGACTTCGATGGTGAGCAATCGATCGAAGGATGGTAGCTGAGTTGGAGATATAAGGCTTTGTTGGCGCACTGAACTGCCTTCACGAAAACGAAGCTTGACCGGAAGATAAACAGTTTCAAGTGTCTCCACATCGCGTGCGGTGAGACATCTTGCTTCAACTGCAAGTGCCCAAAGATGTCGAAATGCTTGTGGATAGGCTTTGTTGTCCGAGGGGTTCGGCAAGAAGCGAGGGAAGAAAGCGATGGCCATAGCAGCGATTGCTAGATTTGAATTTCCAAGGGTGTACTGCCCTCTGCCAAGGAACAGCAGTCCCAAAGCCATGTGCATGGCCATGTGGGTCCCGTAATTCACACCTGCACCCTCCTGACCGTGGCTTACCCTCAATCTTCTCAAGACTCCTAACTCTCCCGTTCCAGACATGACAGCAGCCAACGCTATCGTTATAACATTCAAACCTTGCCTGGCAGAGGTTCGTTTTATGCGACCCTCATAGTTCATGCCCTGCCCCGATACGGCTTTGGCCAATGTGGCATAAAGCGACATAATCGTGTTATGAGCCAGCTCTGTGGCCGTACCAGCGTATTTGAGCCCGATAGCAAGACCTGCCCCAGATAGGATGTTAAGATAAGCAAGCTCAGTTGTCAGATCAGGACTTCGTGTCTGCTTGGCGTCCTTTATAGCCAAAAGAATGAAAGCTGGTATTTGCGCTTCCACCCAAGCAATTGTCGGAACAACGCTATCCCACATTATAAGAGCTCGCGCAAAAGTGCGAAGTAGCAACCACTCTGGTTTGACCTGGTCGAGACTGAATGCTGTTTGAGGAATATCCAATAGATCAGCAACATCTTTACGCATGGTTTTAAGATACGCTAAGCCCAACGCCAGCGTCGCACCAGGAGCAGTGATGTTGATATCCACACCAGGAAAACTTGATCTTCCTTTGGACGAGTCTAGTGACGTTATGTCTCCAACGATGCACCTCCGTAGTTGAGCCAACATTTTTCTGTCTATCTCACTCGTTGTACTTCCACCACGCCCAAGCATGATCAGCCCGTACGCTATGGAAGCAGAGAACGAGTATGACTCTTGATGTTCTCCAAAACCTTGGACATTGGGCATATCCAGCCGACCAACTTCGCTCAGAGCAACTTCTGCCATACGAAGGTTCCGACTACCTACATATACAAGGCCGAGCCCTACCAGTGCAGTGGACTGAATGATGGGTGAGGCGTTGAGTTCCATAGATCCAAGAGGGAGTAGGGCATGAGTATGAAGGGAAAGGATTTTGGTGATGAGAAGGTCTCCAGAGCCGGCATATGACGAGGCCAGACCGAGAAGTAGGCCCACAGAGGTGAAATCATGCCGGGGTTCCATAAGGGGGAACGCATGATAAGTTAACAACGACCGCAGATGGCCCGTCAAACCTAGACCCAGTAAAAAACCTCCATGCTCCGAATTCAACGCTTGCGGGCGGTTGAAGACTATCCAAGAGCTGTCGATACCCTTGCAGTCGGGTGATATGGACAGCCCTGCAGCAACACCATTATGGAAACAAGGCCATTCAGCACTGTCTGAAACAATCTCTGCTTTGAGAACATTATTCCCCGGCGTGATCTTGACCGACAGCTCAATGAAGGGGATCTCCCAAACATCGGTTATGGTAGTCACACGAGTGCCGTATTCAAACATGCCTTGGCCAACAGTGATAGATAGTGTGCGATTGGCGAGCGTATTGACGAATGACTGTTGATATCGGGCGACATCATCGGCACTGGGGGCCTTTGAGTAAGTTACTATGCCGAACTACTCTGACCGTGCTCACCTTGCTCCCTTGGGCTCTGACAACGATACAATTCTCAATTTCGTAGTTTGCATAATCCTCTCCACCTCCTGTAATCTTCTGTCTGTTCCGAAGCGCACATGAGGAAGAATCAGCGGTGCTTTCTTCTTTGTTTTTGCGTCCATCTTTCCTGCTTGGTGCTGTGACATGATCTGACCAATGGTCGGCAACCGTTCCGGTCCAAGCTGATTCCCATCAGCTGCATACTTCCCGGACAGTCAAAACAAACACTTACGCCACTTGGCCAATCATCCTTCGTAAGGTCCTCATACCATGTGTCCTTCATTGCCTTCATGGCCATATCCGGTCTTCCTATTAGCATGTACATCTCCCTCGTCCAGTCATCTTCAGGTGAACACTGACATGCCCGCAAAATTTCTAGTATTGGCAGAGACACTCCGTAGGGCAGATCATGCAACCACTCGGCATTGGGAACTTTCGAGATGATAACTTTGAGGGCATTCCTTGCGCGCCGAGGAAGTGGTAAGTTTTGTGGTCGTGAACCGATTGACGGCCCAAGCTCTCTATAGATAGAAGTTATGAGTGCGATCCTCGGGCACGGCTCTAGCAGGTCAAACTCGTCCGGATACTCCTTAAAAGTGTGAGCACTGTTGATATTACGACCTGAAGATTTGAAAAGGCGGCCAGGTATTGGAAAGCGTTTGGTTGGGCATGCGAGGTGACGCGATAAGGACAACATGATATCAGGGGGCGTATCAAACTGGTCAAGAATATGGGTGTCAAGTGCTCGCCCTGCGATCAGCCTGGTCAGTAATCATGTTCTAATAAATCTCGAAGTCGTCCATACCTCTGACTCGCACGTGATTAGGGATTTCCACTGGCATGATTCTTTCCCAGTAATCAACCCAATCTCTATTGCCAATCTGTAAAGCAAATTTGATGATCAACTTCACTACTCGAGATAGATCCTTTCTACGTGATAAGGAAAGTCGAAAGTCTTGAGCTATTAAGTGTAATGAAAGTAAGATGCCGGGCAACGATTGATAGATAGAAGTCTTGAAGGAAGCCTGCTGGTACTCTGATGGCGAGGACAAATGCACCTCCTTGGACTTAAGGCGAGCAGCCAGGCGCCTAGTAACGGCATCTACAGACAATGCACTGTCTTGTACAATGCGGCCCATCGTAGAAAAAGTGCGCCTCTCTACCTGGAGTCCAGACATGCATGTCAAGGTTTCTTCAAAAACATTCCACACCGCATCTGGATCATCCCTTTGGCAACTGGGAAGTGCTAGAAGCTCTGACAGTAGCTCGACTTTGAACTCAACGAAGGCATTTTCATTCAAAATGCCGGATAAAGCTTCCAAGCAGCGTTGAGTGAGTTCATGGCGGATATATATAGCGGCAGAGAATCGCATAGATTCTCCGTTCGCGTAGACAGTGGTGAAGCGCGGGCCCACTGGGTCAACAAACTTGATGGGCTTGAGCGAAGATCGATAGCTTTTCGATAGTTTGGTTGAGAGTGAAAAAGGATACTGCCTTCTACCGATGGTCACCAGCTGCGGGTCAGAGCCATCACCAAGAGGGAGGATAATTGTGTCGTATATGTTTTGTCGAGGTGACGATGTGAAGACTGGGGCACGGCTACAAAGGATAGGAATAGCAGACCGGCAAGGTATGGGTGGAAGGCTTTTGATGACCCAACGCTGAGAATGACCGGTTCGAAAGGTTGCGTCAAACGAACATAATTGAGATGACGTATTCTGAAGTGTCGACAATGAGGTGATATGAATGTTAATAACAACATGGCGTGGATCCTCGTTGTCACTCAAAAAGACATTGATTTGCTTTAAATCTACCGTACTAGTGGCAGTCAGTACAGGGGTATTCATTAGGATGAATGGTTAACTTACAATGGCTGCTTCCAGGTCGCAAGCGCATGAAACACCACTTCGCTTCGGATGCCCACTTCATCTCTTTCTAAGCCCATCATCATGGTCGTTTCTCTAAGGTCTTTCTCTGCTGCTACGTGAAGCGCCATTTTAGCTTGAGGTGCGTTTAAGTCATGAAGAATGAATGACGCTGCTGTCGAGGCGCGTCTTTTGTTTTCAGGGAAGGATGGCCTGGGAGTCATCGTAGGCATCAAAGACACGCCTCGACTTCGCCGATGACCGACACTATTGGCAGGAATGTTGGAAGGGGGTTCGAGGACAGCCTGTAGTTCATCGGTAGATGCTGTATCGGGTAATGGACCACGTGACAGACGCGGTGCACGTCGTTGTGTACGATCCAGCGGGTCAGCAGCGCTTGACAATCTTCGGTCGCCAGCTGTAGGTCCAAACGATGAAGTGTTGCGATGCAGAGAAGGCCGACGATGACGGGGCTGTACAGGTAACTGATGGTTGTCAGGCTGCCTAAGAAGCTCTTCGGGCCGCATAGTCCTGGGATCAGGCGTAGAAAGGGGATGCTCAGGGGCCGCGTGGATGCGAACATGCCGATATATCACAAACTCGCCCGATTCTTGATTGTATGTAATGACGAAGGGATAGGGCTCCGATGACACGTATAGAACGGACGAAGTTGCACCCAGAGGTTGTGCTGGCGATGATAGGAAAGGTTTGGACCCATAACCACCTTCGACTTGCCCCTGGACAGCCACCTTAAGCTCGTCGAAAGGATTTTCTAAGATGTAGAGTCGAGGCAAGGACGGCCCAGATTCGTCTTCCAGATCTATTAAATCATCCAACACAGACATAGAACTCTGATCATCCATGCCTCTCAAGACGCTCCCAGCCTTCCTCTTGTCTTTGTTCATCATCCTCAACTCGCGCTTTTCCAACTCACGTTGGATAAGGACCCCACCGTCAGGCAGGCCCCATGCACAGTCCACATTGAAAGGTAAATAGACGGTAATGTCCTCGCCAGACTGGTAATAGACATGTGCACGTGTCTGTAGGAAAATGACCAATGTGCGTTCCAACTGAGGTTGTTGCGACTGGGGTTGAGAAGAAGAGCGAGGGCCTCCCCAGGCCATGTGCTGCGAACGATGAAATGGCCCGAAGGTCTCCGAAGCAGCAGAACTCCGGGCTAGCACATTGTTGTGTTTGCTTAAACTATTTTGTCCTCCTTCAGATTTGAACCATGCGAAACACGCATAGGCAACAACCTCGCTTTCGTGCTCAAAAGTAAACCGCCTAAAAAGTTCGACGCCTCGACTCCAGACCACTGTCTTATCGTACCATACCAGTTCTTCTTCCCCCCATTCATCACTTCGGCCAGATTCTTTTCCTATGGCAGCAATTATACGACCTTTTGGCTTTTCGTTTTGACTTTGTTCGTTGGCATCGTAAGTATCGTGTGCAGGAAAGATGACTGGGAAAGAGCTTCGGAGAAGATCGCAGCTTGGGCCCGCGAAACTTCGAGAGGATAAAAGCTGCCCCGGAGATGAGGCAGGGCCCAGTAGGCTGGCTTCAAGCATCTCCTAGGCCTGTGTGGTTAATTTGAAGGTTATGTAGTTTGTTTTGAGGACTACTACTGTTTATCCTTGTTGTTCGCGTCACGCAGCTGGGTGTTCGTTGTTGCCCTCTCGCGTCGTTGGAAGCCAACGCCCAGTGGAGATTGGCCTCTTCTCCGTCCTGTTACGCGAGTGATTGTTTAGCTCCGTGCTTCAGCCTTTGCCTCCACCTTGCTTACGAACGAGTGACCTGTGACGCAATGCCTCCACTTCTTTTTTTTGTTCCATTTTTAACTTCCGGTTTTTCCGTGGTGGTGAAGCTTATTACAAAGATCTCGATTAAGATGCTGCAACATGATGCGGTCGGGCCAGTGGCCGTTTCATGGCGTCTCATGCGGTACGTAGTGACTTTATATAATGAAGTCTTACCATGACGATGTCGTATGGCGATGATAGCGACCTCTTCGGTCATCTGCGGTTTCGTCAAGGACTCTCCGCAATATTATGGATGGCTGAATAATGACATAACGTCTCAGATTGCGGGCGATCGACGTCCTTTTTTTCGCTACCGCACCACTACTGGTTACGTGTCTGTTGGTCTGGCTCATCACGCATAAGCGACAAGCGACTACTAGGATGATTGCATACAAATAGCCACGCATTCGTTACAAGCTTATCCTTTTCCTCATCCTTGCCGATTCTTGTATCAGTATCCATTTGTCCCTTTAACATATACGAAATTTACAACTTATAACAACACAAACATGTCTGCTATCACTAAGGGAGACTTGATCTTGGTTTCTGGTGCTTCCGGGTTCATTGCATCCCACACCGTCAAAGAGTTTTTGAAGGAAGGATTCCGTGTTAGGGGTACCGTCAGGTCCAAGGAAAAGGGAGAATACCTCAAGCACCTCTTCCAGGGTTTGGGAGAGTTCGAATATGTTCTTGTCGACGATATCACCAAGGTTGGCCAACTAGCGCGTTGTGCGAGAATGATGAAAATTGACATCACGTGTGTTGTAGGACGGTATCTTCGACGAGGCTGTCAAGGGCGTTAATGCTGTTGCGCATCTTGCTTCTCCTTTCTACGTTACCAACGTTAAGGACCCCAGGGAACTTATTGATCCTGCCGTCAAAGGCACCACCGGTATCTTGAAGAGTGTTCAGAAGAACAAGTAAGTACAGGGAGCGTTACGATGGTAATCAGTTCTGACAACTATCTCAGCCCGAAGGTCAAAAGGGTCGTTATTACTTCTTCTGTTGCTGCCATCATGTGCCCGATATCTAAAAAGCCTCCCGTCACGTAGGGGTCATGGTCGTTACATTATATCAGCAATGGCTAATGACCTGGCTAGGTACACTGAGGCCGATTGGAACGTCGACTCTATTCCTCACGTCGAAGAGAAGGGTGTCGAGGCTGATGGCATGCACTCCTATCTTGCCAGTAAGACTCTTGCTGAGAAGGCTTTGTGGAGTGAGTTTGATTGTATGAAATGAGAGGGAAGTTTTGCTCACGGCTGAGTGCGCAGGTTTCATTGAGGACGAAAAGCCTTCATGGGATGCCGTTGCTATCCACCCCCCTTATGTTCTTGGTGAAGTGATCCACCAATGTGACAAGCCTGAGAGCCTTAACACCTCTGTTGGTAAGTGCAAATTTATTCCAAGTGATCGTGTCCTGACGGATTTTTTCATAGCCTCTTTCTGGTCTTGGCCTGCCGGTGAGAAGACCGAAAAGGACATTCCCGGTCCCATAGGAAACTGGGTTGATGTGAAGGAAAGTCAGTTATTTCCTCTGCTGAGCCCCAAAACCTGTGTCTAATGGCACCATTCAGTTGCCTTGGGCCATGTCCGTGCCCTCACTGTTCCCGAAGCAGGTGGCCAACGATTTATCATAAGCGCTGGTCCTTTCGCTGGTCAGGACTACGCAGACATTCTTCACAAGCGTTTCCCTGAAGTTAAGAATGTTCCCGTCGGCAAACCCGGTACTCACGACGAGGTTTGCAAGGAGTTGGACATCTTCGATGGCAAGAAAGCTGAGAAAGTGCTTGGTATCAAGTACCACACTCTTGAAGAGACTGTCGTTGACATGTTTGAGAGCTTGAGGAAAAGGTTCAACAAATTCTAAAGGACGGTCTGAAAGAAGTACTGGTACCTACGGAAAAGAATGTTCCTCCCCTTTTGATCCCGCCGCGGCGCGTTTTTGACTATACACCATAAGTATGATTTTGAATTGTTCATGCATGTACTTATAACGATCTGATTCTTTTCCATAATGTCACCCCAGGTCACCCCTACTACCAAGCGAACTATTGTGGAAGCCCACAAAAGTGGGAAATCATGCAGCAATCTTGCAAACCAATATAAGCGTCCCAAATGTACAATCAAGCGCTGGTGTCAAGAGTATGCGCACCGTGGACACACTTATCCGCTTCCAATCCCTGGAAGGCCAAAGGTGTTGGACCAGGGACAAGTAAGAAATCTTTTGAGGGGCTTTGTTCGCACTCCCCCTGAACCCTGGAGCGTCCACGCGAAGAGACACAATGTCAGCGTGACGACTATCGTCAAGGTTGCTCATGAGCATGGGTTTTATCGCAGAATTATGAGGCGTAAGCCTTATCTTTCGCCCAAAACTATATCATAGGACCCTCTATTACACCCACTGTCCTTATATTGCTGTCTGCTGTTGTGTACGACGAAGAAAAGTACCACATAAACGAGGTTGCGCTTCAAGACTAGACGCAGTAAAGAGAGAGAGAGCCTCCTCATAGAGTAGTGAGGAAACAAACCCTCATCAAAAGAGTATCCATTTTGAAGGGGTCAGCGCCAGGATTATTGGATTGGTGGCCGGACGGAGACTGCTGCGTGGCATGGTTGTCTTCTCTCTTTGTTCACGCCCACTAGCCTCCACTCTCCTCCACTCTCCTCCACTCTTCTCCACTATCCTCCACTAGGTAGCCTCCACTATTGCATCTAAGTAACGATCTGCGCGCTGCCCGGGCCCGTCGGTCGAATCCGATTGGGTTAAACCAGCCGATGGTATCGTCGTTATCGTTTGTTATATGACGCTATTTGCAATACAAGCTACATAGCAACTTGGAGATTTGTGTGATATTTTCCAACGAACTTGTGAGACCCGAAAATAGCACATCAAGAAGAAGACAGTAAACATAACGTATTTCTTTTAAGATTGTATTTACTTTTACTCATCCATCCAAACAACCTCCTCACAAAATACAACATGACTGCCATCACCAAAGGAGATTACATTCTCGTCACTGGCGCCAGCGGCTACATCGCGTCCCAGACTGTCAAGGAATTTCTTAAAGAGGGATACAGAGTCAGGGGTACTGTCAGATCTCAGGATAAGGGAGAGTACCTCAAGCAGCTATTTGAAGGGCTCGGGGCGTTTGACTATGTCATTGTTGAAGACATCACCAAGGTAAGTGGCCCTTGCTCTGACGGCTTTTAATAGTATCTGACACTTCCGTCTTAGGATGGTATCTTCGACGAGGCTGTCAAAGGCATAGACGCTGTTGCTCACCTTGCATCTCCTTTTTATATTAGCAATGTTAAGGACCCCCAGGAACTTATAGGTCCAGCGGTTAAGGGCACCACTGGTGTTTTGAAGAGTATCCAGAAAGAAAAGTTAGTATTTACAGTTTTTATTGTCTGCTTATACATATCACTGATTAATCCAATACAGCCCTAAGGTTAAGAGGGTCGTTATCACGTCCTCTGTTGCGTCTATCATGTCCGTTCGATCTCGAAAGGGCCCAGTTGTGTACACTGAGGAAGATTGGAACGTTGATTCCATTCCTTACGTGGAAGAAAACGGCGTAAACTCTGACGGGGGTGAATCCTATAGAGCGAGCAAAACTTTGGCCGAAAAGGCTCTTTGGAGTGAGTATTGCCAGCCCCTTGCGCTAATATCAGTAACATCGTAATTAGAGTTCATTGAGGACGAGAAGCCCTCATGGGATGCTGTAGCTATCAACCCCCCTCTTGTTTTGGGTGAAATTATCCATCAATGTGATGACCCTACCAAGCTCAACACTTCTGTCTGTGAGGTTGCCTGTTATATTATCTAATGGAAGGCCACAGCTGATATAGTGTTCGACAGTCCATTTCTGGGAATGGGCTTCTGGCAGGAAGTCCGAGAAAGATCTCCCTGGTGGTGGTGCTAACTGGGTTGACGTCAAGGATGGTGCGGCCCTTTTTTATTATCATTTTACATTGGATTATTGCTCATACTGTCTTCAGTCGCTCTTGGTCACGTCCGGGCTCTCACCGTCCCTGAAGCCGGTGGCCAACGATTCATTGTTGGTGCCGGTCCTTTCGCTGCCCAAGACTACTGCGATGTCCTCCACAAGCGGTTCCCCGAGATCCCTAACATTCCCGTTGGCAAGCCCAATTCCCACGACGAGATCGTCAAGGGTGCCAACATCTTTGACGGCTCCAAGGCTACCAAGGTTTTGGGTATCCAATACTCCTCCTTCGAGGAAACTGTTGTGGAGATGGCTGAGAGCTTGCGAAAGAGGTTTGGGCAGTTTTAGATACCTCACTTCCATTGAGACTTAGAGAATAAATGAATACAACCTCATATACAAAGATAAATGAGTCCGGCATCGTCGTATATTCCCGGACTGCAACGCCATTAATTATTTCAGTTAAGTGTTAGATAATGCTAATAAGTTTGTGCATGGGGAACGATCTTGCCAAAAAGGGCGATTATAATGTGGACAAAAAGATAAAGACGTACAACAGCAATAAAGGCCGCCTGTCATCATCTCATCATCGGTACTTCTTATTTTATTCTTACTATTCCTCCAGTCGTTCGTCGTGGTCGACAACAAATCTTATCACCGAACGTATGATGAGATCCAAAGCCGAAGACGATGTGAAATCAATGAAGGTATAATAGGCTGATTACTTATTCATGGGTCAGCAGGACTGTTACAAGCACACGCACACCACCGTTCGCCGACGGAATGGTTCCCCACCACGCACGCAGCGTTCGTGGAGTGGGGCCTCCACCTCCACCACGGCCATATAAAGAATCCACCGATTGCAGACCAGCGGCAATTCTCTTTTAAACACCGACCACATCTGCTGCATAGTCTCCATACAATCCCTCAAATAGACCTACTGCACACAATACGAAACAATTACAAGCATGCCCGCTATCCAGCCTGGATCTTTGGTGCTCGTTACCGGTGCTTCTGGTTACATCGCCGCGTGAGTACCATCGGCCCGAAACGCGACAGCGAGATTGCCGAGAAACAACAATCGTGAAGGTCAGCGTAGAAGCGGTCTGCTTACGATCGTCTTAGCCATACCATAGATGCCCTATTGAAAGAAGGATTCAATGTACGAGGTACAGTTAGGAGTCAGTCAAAGGGTGAATACCTTGCCAAACTCTTCAAGGGTGCAAAGGCCAGGTTTGAATATGTAATCGTCGGAGATATCGCACAGGTACGTTCGTCCTCTGCGTATTAGCCACAGTCCGAGGAAGGAGTTTGACGCCCGATGTACAGGAAGGAGCATTCGATGAAGCCGTGAAGAGTGTGAATGCAGTAGCTCACATGGCTAGGTAAATAATTAAGTACAACGAGAAAACCGCTCATATTGTCTATAGTCCTTACCATTTCAACGCAGTTGAGTTGGACGAGTTGTTCGAACCTGCTAAGAAGGGTACTACGGGAGTCTTGGAAAGTCTCAAGAAGAACAAGTGAGCACCCATACTGTCTTACATGCAAGACGACAAAATGACACTGATATCAACATTAGCCCCGACTGTAAGCGGGTTGTAGTAACAAGGTAAGCTGCACAAATTACATTGTACTACGTGACAGGACTGACATTCCCGTTAGCTCTGTGGCGGCCATCGTCAATTCCAACATTAAGCCTCCTCATACGTGAGTTAGAATTTATACCGAGAAATACCTTTGTTCTGATGGTTTTCAGCTTTACCGAGGCCGATTGGAATCCCGTCAGCCTGAAGGTCTGCGAGGAGAAAGGCAGAGATGCCGATGGCGTGAACAAGTATCGAGGTTCGCAACATATTTAATCCATATCGATTGCCTTCAGAGCTGACATCGTCTAGCTAGCAAAACTCTTGCCGAAAAAGTCTTCTGGAAGTTCTTCGAGGACGAGAAGCCGTCCTTCGATGGAGTCGCTATCAACCCTCCGTTGGTACTCGGTCCTATCATACATGAATGCGATTCCCCCGAGTCCCTCAATACATCTGTAGGTTAGTGATAATTAGTACCTTTTCCATTGAAAAGAAGAGTCAGCTCACAGTATACGCATTTGATACATAGCCAATTTTTACGACTGGATGATCGGCAAGAAGACGGAAAAAAATTTGCCCGAGGCTGGTGGTAATTATGTTGATGTGCGGGATTGTGAGCATGATGCTTCTTTGAATTAAACTTGCAAAGCTTAATCGTTCAGGCGCTTTGGCTCACCTTCGCGCCCTCGTCGTACCGGAAGCTGCTGGTCAAAGGTTCATTACTGGCAACGGTGCATATAATGGTAACGACTTTTGCATTGTAAACATTTTTTCAGCCAAGTGGTGGAAAAAGAGGTTGACCCGATTATTTTAGGCCCTCGCTGAGACGTGTCCAGACTTGAAAGGTGTTGCCAAGGGCAACGCCGATCCAGCCTATAGGAAGAAGCTTATCGACGAAAACAATCACATGGACGGGTCGAAGGCAGAAAAAGTGCTGGGGTTGGCATATAGGTCCAAAAATGAGACTTTGAGAGACATGGCGAAGAGCTTAAGGGCAAGGTTCAATTTCTAGCTGTATCTATTAAGGAATGAGGTGAAAATGGAAGATGAATCTGCTGCTGTATTTGTTTAGCTTGGCCCTTGGCGTTATTTGGTGAAGCGACGCGGAGAAGTGAGATGGAATATAGCGTGCTGTTGCGAACTCAGCTTTGCTTGTTTTAATCGTCTTTATATCACATCCATGGCGCCATAGCGAAGCTCTAATCTATATACCGCTGATCGCTGATCCAAATATTCCCCTTACAAGCCACCCTCTGCATACACCACTACAACCCCGCGGCGGATAAGCACGGCGTAGTCCGTATTCCTCATCGACAGTGACTCGTCCAATCGCACGCTTCCTTTCTCCCCTCCGCAACCTTCTCCACCCCCTATCCCAAGAAGGAGAAGACGCACAGGGCATACAGCTCTTACCTCTATCCCACAATCCCCACATCCGACTCGAGGGAGACGAAGGAGACTCCGAGAAAAACACCTACTGGACTTGGAGACTCGCACGCAGAGCACCCAGAAACGGTGACAAGATGAAATTCGGGTATGTTTAACATCACTGCATTCAATAGACGTAGATCTGATACCGTTAAACCAGTACTCTCCTCGAGCTCAACAGCAACATCGAATGGTGGGACTACTATGTGGAGTACATCTTTTTGCCTCTATATCGCGTCTATGTCCTAACACTACTCCATCTAGCTATGATGCCCTCAAAAAGCTCTTCCCTTCAACTCCTCTTGACCCATCCTACCGAGCGACGCACCAAAATGACGAGTCTTCTGCCATCCTTCCTTTACGTCGGGATTTAAAAAAGTATGCTTCCCCTGAAAACTTCAAGCAAGCCCTCGATAAGGAACGGAGCAAGGTTACCGAGTTCTACAAGTCAAAGTTTGAAGAGCTCACAGGGTCATTTGAGCAGTTGGAAGATGAAGTTGCGAGGATGGAAGAAAGAGACCTGGTGCAGGACGACACTATCAAGGAGGTTGATGAAGAAAACGAGGATGCGGAAGGGGGACCGGACGAGCAACAGGACAACCCAAGCACAAGAGAAACCGATAACTTGCTCGGCCCCAGCAGTTCCCCAACCAGGGCACGATCCCCCCTTTCTCGTCCAAGGCCATCCTTCGTTGGGCGTCTTGGAAGCAGTTTCAACTTTGGAAGACGAAAGAGTGCTGCATTGCCAAGCTCTCGCGACCCCGACATCCTCGAAGCTTCCATTCAACCCACTTACCGTCCTTCGCGAAGTCCGGGTGCTACACGCACTAGGATGTCGGACTCGATGACAAGCTCATACTTTGACGAGTCACCTTCTGGACGCGTCCCTGGACCCCGTTCTGGACGAAGGGTGTCCGATCTCGAGTCATCCGTTGATGACATTCGTACAACATCTGGTGGGCACGACAGAAGGACCTCCGTATCCTCCTTATCATCTCATGAGGGTGACTTCAACTGGCCCCGTCGTCTCTATCACTCTCTCGGTCTTGTTCAAATGGACCCAGCCACTGTTCCTGATTGGGCAGCTACCTCTGTAGGAGACGTCGAGGAAGGCAGATACGGGTTTTTGCATGGCCCGAATGCTAAGCAAGCCATCTTTGTCTGGACGGCTAATAATGACTATGCGACAGTGTTGAGAATTGGACTCAAAAAGAGGATAAGCAAGGTGTGGCTTGACGCCTATGCGTTGAAGCAATACGTCGAGTTGAATATGACTGCTTTTGAGAAGATTTTGAAGAAGTACGACAAGAATACCGATTCCAAGGTGTGTAACCGTCAGATTAACAACGGGGTAACCTTATACTGATGAATCATTAGCTCAAGAAGCAGTATATCTCTGAAATGGTTTTGCAATCCGTGCCTTGGACGGAAACAAGCAAGAAAGACCTCGACGAATTGTTAGCTCGTATCCTCTTTCTGTACCGACGTGTTGTTGCAGGCGGCGATGACGACCTCGCGAGAGAGCAACTTCGATCTCAGCTGCGAGAAAAAGTGGTTATTGACCGCGAGACTGTCTGGTCCCAGATGGTCTCTGGTAGAAATCGTTCCGAAGGGATCTTCAGAAGTGTCACCCCAGACCAGATTGCGTCGTCTGAGCCGAATAAGAATGTACTCAGGACACCATTTGGGAGCCTTAGAGTACCGACTTGGCTGACAATGAAGGCGGCCATGGTCATTCTAGCAACCGTCTCTTCAATCTTGATAGTACAATTACAGCCCCTCGACAGAGTAGAAGAAAGCAATTGTATGGCTATGCTTGTATTCTGTATAATCCTTTGGGCAACCGAGGTGAGTCAATTTACGGATAATTAAATTATCATGCTGATATTGACACTACTTAGGCTATCCCCTTGTTTGTCACATCTCTTGCTGTACCTTTTTTGACTGTCATTCTCCGAGTCATTCGTTCATCGGATGGAGAAGACGAGAGGCTCAGTGCAGCAGATGCTACCAAGTACATCTTCTCCCAAATGTTCTCACCTACGATTATGCTCCTTATCGGTGGTTTCACGATCGCCGCTGTGCTGTCAAAGACCCGACTTGACGTCATGACAGCTACACGTATCTTGAACGCCGCCGGTTCGAACCCAAGTGTCGTCCTGCTTGTATTGATGTCCGTGGCAACGTTTGCGAGTATGTGGATCAGTAATGTCGCGGCTCCCACTTTGTGTTATGCCCTAATTAAACCAATTACCGACGAATTGCACCCTAAGTCGAATTTCTCCAAATGTTTGATCGTGAGTTGTCTTACATTTGCCGTGGGTTATATCTAACAAAGGACCAGATCGCTATTGCCCTTGCTGCCAACATTGGTGGTCAAGCTTCGCCCATCTCCTCCCCTCAGAATCTCATCTCCCTCGGTTCGATGGACCCACCTCTCTCATGGCTTCAGTGGTTTGCAATCTCTATTCCCGTTTCCTCCCTCTCAGTTGTTCTTATCTGGGCGTTCCTGCACATCAATTATCGATGGGAGTCTGATTTAGAAATCCCCAAGATGCGCAAGAACACCGACCCACTCACTGTGACACATTATTATGTGTTAGCTGTCAGTGCATTGACGATCTTGTTATGGTGCGCGGAGAAGAGTTTGGAAGATTGGCTCGGTGATATGGGTGTCATTGCCATTGTTCCCCTTTTGGCATTTTTCGGCACTGGGATCTTATCAAAGGTACGTTATCTGGGTTACATTAGGATTGACGTTAATAATTTCACTATGTACAGGAGGATTTCCATTCGTTCCACTGGTCCATCGTCTTCTTGGCCATGGGTGGTATTGCCCTGGGTAAAGCTACCCTTTCTTCCGGGCTGCTCGATATGCTCAATAATCTTCTCGAACGTCTCGTTGAAGGCATGGGTCTTTACTCTATCCTCATCGTCTTTTCCATGTTGGCTTTGGTAATCGCTACATTGTGAGTGAACTTCCTATACATATAACGCAAAGTCAATTAATGCTTGCCATTAGCATCTCGCACACTATTGCCGCCGTCCTGCTTGTACCCATTGCAACACGTATCGGAGACTCTTTGGAAGAACCTCACCCGAGGTTACTCATCATGGCCACTGCACTTATCTGCTCTGCTGGTATGGGCCTTCCCGTCTCTGGCTTCCCCAACATGACTGCGTGAGTAAAGTACAGCTTCCTTTCATGCCTTTACGTTTGCTAAACTGTCACTAGCATCACGCAAGAAAACAAGCTCGGCCAGCGTTTCATTGGCGCTTCCGATTTCCTGAAGAATGGTATCTTGTCGTCGATTCTGGCGATGTTTGTCATTGTGACTGTAGGATATGCCATTATGCGTGGATTAGGGTAAGTCATCGAACTGCTAGATATAGACCAAACTGATTCTTGAGATGCTCTTAGTTTGTAAGATGATAAGCATGCTCTTGTGTGAGAATCAAACCGAAAAGCAAAATGTATGGCACGGCTGCAGTGGATGACTAACCGGTCATGCTATTAATGCTGGATACAAATGATGCAACAAATATTCCGTGAAAATATTTTAAGCGTATGTCAAGTCGGCAATTTTGCTAGTCATCGCCATCCAAACTTCCAGCCACTCCAAACCGGCTTGAGCCCCTTTACCCAGTCCCTCCGTCGTTAAGACTTCTTCAACCGCCCCGCCGATTCTACAAGGATGTATACTAAAGACAAGCTCTCCGGTCGTGGGATGTTCTGTGGACTGCACAAGAGGAAAAGGCGATGTGTCTTCTCCTGGCAGATTCTCAGGAGGGAGCATGAGGGTGTCCAAGGCAGCCCCAAAGTCGCCAAAACCCAGGGGCTGTGGGGGTGAAGGAGGGTGAAGGATGTTCAACTTGAGAAGAAGAGAGATGGAGAGGGGCGCTCCAGCTAGCATGATGCGTAAGTATCATTAAATGAAGAAAATCACGCTTACCTTCGTCCCAAGCCCTGAAACAGTACATGGGCACTCTATAAGTCCTAGAGTAAACGATATATTGCTCTATCTCAACCTTAGTTGACCGCAGTACATCTTGTTGTTGAGGCAAAAGGGCACTGTCTTCTGCGTCTTCTAAATCTTCCTCATCCTCATTGGTTTGGTTGAACGATTGATCCGAGTGAGTCTGGCCCAAAGGATAGCTGAAAAGAGTAGAGGGTGCATAACGTACGATCCGGCGGTAGAGGTACCCTTGGTGGGCTACAAACTGCGACAGGGGTCCATCAACGTCGACCACCTTACATAGCTTTTGCCGGTGGCGTACCTTATGTTCCCTCCATTCCCAACCTTTGTTCGTTCTCCCCGGCCCAACTTCCCCTTCTTTTGTCAGACAATACTTATCCACCAATGCTTTACAGGCCATCTCAAAGATCTCATGATCTGGGTATGCTTCAGATTCAAGGTTTGACCCATTTTTTGCTTCTTGATCTAAAGCGCCTAGTCGCCGGTCATCATGAGCATACAGCAAGGTGGATACATGTTTTTGTGTAAATGTGACAACTAACTCCTCTTAGCATCCTTGACATCTTTACTTTCCTCCTGAACACCATTTTCCCTATTTCCATTCTGTATAGCTTCATACATGATCTCCGGGCTAGTACTGATCTCTTGTATAGGGCTCATGGGTTCAGCCGCACTGATCACCAATCGTCTGGAGGGGTCCGCTGCAGCAGTCGCACCGTCGTTGGAAAGGTCAACGGTCTCAGCGATGAGGGATCCTTCAGATACTTGAACAAGGATACCATTGGTCGAATTGGCTCCTTTACCATCGGGGCCGCTAAGGCCAACAGGTGTCTGCGGATCGGATCGAGACGGAGCTCGACTGAATGCGTTTAGAACTCGGCGACGCTCGATAATGCCACCTGAAAAAACGTGAATTACGGCACCGTTGAAGAAAACAACTGTACTCACGCATGACAGCAGCTGTACCAGACCTCTTGACCGCCTTCTTAGAGTGGTTGTCCTGATATCTATCAGTCTCGTCCACCTTTAAAGTCATGTCAGTGATATGTATACAATGCTGCTATACAATGTGCTCACAATTTCCTCACCAATAATCCTTGGCAGGCATGTTTGGTCAATAATGAAAAGGAGAATATTAGATTATACAAGATTACTTACTCTTCGATCAAATCTTCCACTTAAGACCTTTTCGTTAGCACCACTTAGTAAAGTATACAGACTTTACTCACAGCTGACGATTCCCAAAGCACCTCCCCTTTGGCCAGGTGTGTCACTGATGAGTATAAGATGTGCTCGCCCAGTTTGGAAGTAATCCAGGGCCTGAAAACAGTTGATTTCAGGCTTGGCTTCCGGCAGCGGAAGGAGGGGGAACTTGGACACGGGCCATTCATCATCGGGATTGTAAGATATGAGCTATGAACATATCAGACTTGTCGTAATATTGGTGGTATAGAAGATGATACGGACCTTTTTGACTAAGAGCATTCCGATAAAGTTGTCTTTCTGACCAGGCTCATGAATAGGGATTCGAGAGAACCCTGACAATAGGATCTCATCTATGGTATCGTGGTTGAGAATTTTGTTGGAAGGAAGGATCAAGCAGTCTTCAATAGGAGTCATGATTTCCTTGGCGTGCTTGTCATTCAGTGAAAGGACGCTGTTGAGAATCACAATCTAGCAATAAAGATCAATGTGAATCCCATACCATCCAAAAAGCGCTCGCTCACTTCGTCGTCACGCAGCGGCTCCTCGCCTTCACGATGAAACTGCAAGAAACTCTTGAGTTCTGCTTTCTTATAGCTGAACATTATATTAACGCCATGTTTCGGAAATGGGTGATCAGCTTACGTATGACCTTCATCTTTCCCTAAGATACGGTCCAAGAGCTTTGCGATCGGCCATGCGATGGGCGCGAAGAGAATCATGAGTGCCCACACCACGGGTGCACAGACGCCGCCAATAGAAAGGCCATATCTAACGCAAATCTTCCACAATAATAAGCGCTCAAAAAGCATGTCACAAGAGAACCAGGTACACTTACAGCTTGAGGAATAATCTCGCCAAAAATGACGATCATTGTCGTTGACACGATGATGGCAGACAGTCCACCACCGAGAACATCATCTAGGAAGATGGGTAGCGATTCATTAACAATCTGGAGCATTTTGACCTAATAAGCTGGGCTTCAAACTGAGCGAGCAAGTACTTACGACATTACCCAACAATAACACGACCAATACCCAATGTCGACCTCTGGCAAGAAGCCTCAATACTTTGTTCGCCGCTTTGCGCTCTTTGGGATTGCAGGAAGATGTTGAGAGCACCCGAAGGTTCAAGTCGTCCGAACCCATCAAAGCCAAAGTCAAACTGTACGTTCCACTGATCAGTATCTTGCTTTGATTATGGCAATGCAAGGACTAAGACTTACCCGGCAAATACTCCACCGGCCAACACAAGAACCACACTCAGGCCAAGCTTCCACCAAAATTTAGGACTGTCGGGAGGATCTTCAGGCTCAATTGGCGGGGTAGCTGCACCGAAGGAGGACCATTGTTGAGCTGATCGTGGTACAAGTTGTACGAGTTTCGTGAGGGAGAGGAGAGT
The DNA here is from genome assembly GCF_000149385.1 of Cryptococcus deneoformans B-3501A. Taxonomy (NCBI): domain Eukaryota; kingdom Fungi; phylum Basidiomycota; class Tremellomycetes; order Tremellales; family Cryptococcaceae; genus Cryptococcus; species Cryptococcus deneoformans. The sequence continues at coordinate 968,279 of NC_009181.1, forward strand.
GGGGATTGAGCTTGTGGTTGAGCGACGCACGAGAGGGGGCATGTTTGCTGTGCTTTACGAGAATTTGGGTACGCTGTGCGTACGAGGTATACGGGAAAGAAGAAAGAGAAGGCAAACCCAAAGTACACTTCGAACAGATCTCCCGTATTCGCCGCATCTTGGTCGTGACACGTTCCTATAATTATTAATTATAGAAGCCCTTCCTCGGATCTTCGTGCTCCACCGGAGATTGGCCAATGTCCGTCAAGGGGTTTGGTCGGGCGCTCGTGCCTGTGACACGTTCGTCATATTACGTAAATGATTGCATTTTTCCTGCTGTCTCTACGAAGCCGTTTCAAGCATACCCATCACTCCTGACGGTCTCATAATCCCTGCCGCAGTGCTAAAGTCATACTCGGCTCTGACAAGGTCGTGGAATTGTCGATAGCCATCAACAATCGCGTTCTAAAGAAATCATGAGCGTCAGCGATGTCGTGCCTTCCTCGCGTCCCGTCTAACATAGCAACTCACATAGGCTGGAGGGATTAACACCGCAACGGTGTCTTCATCTAATAAATACATCCTCAATTCCTTCTTCCACTCCTCCACTTCCGTGGTGCAAACTGACTTGAATTCCTCATGCACTTCCTTCACCTTTTCAGAAGTTGCAAATTCCTGTGCCGATAAGTCGGTCTTGGCCGAACTTGACGATGCTGCCGACTTCGCGATGTAAGCCGTACATTTATCAAGAAAAGCGCGCAAAGGAGAGGTTGCACGTGTTGCGACAAGAGAGATGAGATCTTCACATGCTGCTTTGAGGGCGCGATCAATGTCGGTTCGAGCGTCGGGGACGAAGTTGGATTGAGCGGTAACTCGTTGATAGCCCAAGAGAGAAGAAGCATTGTCAAGTAAGGACTTCAGAAAGTCTTTCAATAAGGTCAGCTACCAGATAATAAGATCTGCACATATCAACTGACCTCCAAGACCACTCCATTCTTGTCTCCTCGCTTTGCCCAACTCCAATCCAGTCGTCATTTCTTTCAGGATCAAGAGATGCCTCACCAAAAACATTTTAGCGTCCATGTTCTTGTTTTTACCCTTCTTAGCTACCAGCATATCGGAAGCAGAAGAGAGAGAACGACGACACATGGTTACCGCTTCCTGAGCAAGATCCTCGAAAACCACGGCCTGTCAAAAACGTAAGAGGTTTTGTTTTTGCTTTTTTTTCATCCAAATGAGCTAACTTACATCAACATAGGTATGCAAACAGGATAAGACCCAAAGAGTCACTCTCAGAGAAGGATACCAACTCTTTTGAGCTTCTGGAGGAGGTAACTCAAGAATGGCTGGTTCATCATCGTCTTCGGCATCCAACGATACCGCCATTTGCCTAGGAACGAGCTTGTTACCTTGCGAACCTATCGATAGTGAAAGCATGAGCAACCATTTCTCTTCAAATGCATTGTCAAGTTACCTAGCTTGAGCCTCTCGGGGTAGTCCAAATCCCCCTCCTTCGGTACATAGTACTCCACGTCTGCACTGAGCAGCGCTTGAGCTCTGAAGACAAGCCTCGTCTGTGCATCTTGCAGCACCATGCGCAACAGCACTTCAATATGCAACCGAGCTAACGGCTTCCTCTTTCTCGACTTAACCATTGCGGCACGCGTGCTGGGCGATAGAAGAGCAGTCGGAGATGCAGATCTCGACCGATGCGAACCGTAGCTCGATACCCGCCGGATGGACTGTGAACGAGAGTGAAGGATGTTACGGGAAGAACCGGATCGATACATTCGAGGTCTAGATGAGAAGTAATCGTCGCTACCGGGATAATGTAATGATCCTGGGCTGGATGACGGGGTAAAGATCGCTGATTCGTCATCTTCTTCATCGGTGACCTCGCGGACCATCAGCGCTTGGAGGACTGTGCACACTCCGCAAAGAACCTGAAGAGACGGCTCATGCAGAATTCTTGGGCGAAGGTGGTCGTAGAGATAATCGCAGAGGCTCTCAAGGAAACCACTACAAGCTGTCAGTTGATGCCTATACAAAAAGGTAATTTTGACATACTAGAGCTGAGATTCACCAGACAGGAAGAAATGTTTGAATAGGTTGAACTCATCTGTGCAAGTCTGCTTCAAGTAGCTACATCCCGATCTCGCCTAGATAAAATGGACGTTAACCACCATCCTCTGTGACATTTCATAACTTGGATCGCTTACCAGATCGACCAAGTCGCTCTTGTCTGGATCCATCCTCCCAATTTCGGCATTAACTCGTTGACCCATCAAGTTTTTCCTTGTGGTTAGATACGCCGTATGACATTCTACGAGAAGTGACCCGAGCTCATCGGGATTTGAGGCGACACGCTGTTCCAGTTCCGCCAATAAGGGCCGAAGTGTAGCGGATAGAGATATGAATTTGGTGTAAATAAAGGCTTGTGTGGCTGTTTCTGATAAGGACTACAAGGTGTCAGAGACGGCGAAAAAGATATGCTTCGGTAAATTAAAGCTCTGACCTGATCCGCTAGACGTCGTCCCACTTCCTGGCTAAGATTCTTGATAACACCAACGAAGTACAACCTAATCAAGGCCATACTTCTAGTCATACATTGCTGGTACCGTAAAAGATACACCTCAGCATCTTTGAAATCTCTCTTTCTCCGTTATTAGCTTTGCTCCTACCCGTATAATTTAGCCAGCTTACGTGCTCGCCAAGATACGTGAGGCATTCTTCCAATCGCTTGACCATTGGCAAGAATTGAGGATTAAGGACGAGATCATTTCCGGGATTGTTGAGCATACGAGTAGCACTCTCAAGGAAGGTAAAGAACGTCAAACGATGTGCCAGTTGGGATGTATGTGTGAGGAGATGGGTCTATATCTTATCAGCTTCCACTGTCACCTGCATAGAGAGAAGACCTACCTGCTCTTCGAGGAGATCCTCACAAGCACCTCTTAGGCTCTCACTTCGTTCTTCCACATACGCTAGACATTTTTCCATCTCTTTCACTTCCATTTCGCCGGCATCCAAGAGTTCTATCAGTCCGTTACATCTCTCTTTCAGCCCTACGATCTCTGACAAGTGATCGCGGTAAAGAGAATCTTGTTCATGCTCGGTCGACAATGTAAGTTGTGTAAAGTGGTCGAGGAATTGTTGAGGAGTACTGATCAACTTAGGATATAATGGAGAGGGAATAATCATCGATGAAGATAAAACTTTTGGAACAGGAGTACTGGGTAATGAAGGGCCTCGTGATGATGATGGAGGATAGAGATGGTTACCAAGAACCGGCGTACTGACTGACGACCCTTCGTTCTTAAACTTCTCTGGCAAATCTCTCTCCCCAAACCTTGCTTTTACAGTTCCTATACTTCCAATCTGTTCGCCGTTCAGGGGTGATTTACTCTCCCACTCGTCAAGCGAGACCACTTGCTTTGCGGCTGTGTTCGAAGACGACGGTGTGCCTGCGCGAGACGTGGTTGACGAGGCAGGGTCCGAGGAGATGTTGAGGGCCGGACGGCGCAATTGATAAGCGGGTGTAGTAGAGCGGGACATACTATGGTTGTTATCGGCAGCTAGGCATGTCTATGGTGGACGAAATCAACACGATATCGAGATGGATGCTAACGTCTCCAACGGGCGGTTAACGAAGGTGCGTGGAGGTCAGCGAGATCATTCCAGCGGGTGGTCGCGTTTATTTGTTCATGTTGATTTTTTGCTTCCAGATAAGTTTCCACTTGAATTCATATGTCAAATCCCCTGCTCATATCCATATAAACTCAAGTACGCAATAGGCCGAAACAATTTGCATGCTCGAGGAAAATGTAACTGCTTTCAAATCTTGGTGTATACCATTTCTAAACTACTGCGCCCTCCTTGTCTGCCTGCTATATTTCAAATTTCTTTTACATGTCAAACACAAAAAAAGCCGTCATTACTTGTTGGGATATGCAAGTTTTCGTTGGTTGAAGATTTATAATAACGAAAGACGAAAACAATGACATGATCAAGTCCGGGGGTATACTGTAACTGCAAAATTTTATATCGTAACGAAGAGGGATTGAGAAAATATTTCGAGATGATGACGATTACAGGAACTGATATAGAGCATTAGTGTTGGCAGAATATACCAGCTGAAAAGCACTTACGTAGTCTGGGGGTCTACGGGTCACCAGAGGCTCACCAGCCCGAGGCGCAGGGTCGAATTGAAGGCTGTCGGCTCCATCAGTTTTCGTCCATTGACATACACCAAAACGACCCACAAAGTGTACTTAAGCGCGTCATCCACTTCAAGGATAGCGGCCTGATTACCGCATCGGTAACAGTAGTTGGGCGCTGAGAATATGGTGACGACATTTCGTTCTTGTGACCAGGCAAAACCTTCCATGACCAACTGATGTGCTCGCGCGACCAATGTAAGGCCGTTGTTGTGGTCTACAACTATTAATGGAAGGCCACGGTAACAACAAAGTGTCACTTACTGAAAGCCTCAGAGATATCTTGACCGAAAGTATAACCAGCTCCTCGAGGGCTGATACCCCAACCGCATCTGTCATCAGGGTCTGACCAAAGAAGATCACACATAGGGCCTTCATGAGGAACTTCTTGAATGCGGTCAATAGATCTAATGTGGTCAAGGGTGTCGATTGAGGGCGACAAACCACCGTGAAGACAGAAGATCTGATATCACACTTAGTAAAATCCCATGGGCAACTACTCTTCGTCATGTCACTCACTTGGTTGTCAATCAATGCAGTCAGGGGAAGGTAGTCAAACAAGTCGGTGAAGAATTTCCAGACATTGGCATTGCCATATTTTCTTAAACACTCGTCGTAGAAACCATAGACCTGGGTGATTTGACGTGACTCATGGTTTCCTCGTAAAATAGTCACACGGTCTCGGTACCGCAATTTAAGCGCGACCAAAAGTGTGACGGTCTCCACAGAGTAGTATCCTCGGTCAACATAATCCCCCATGAAAAGGTAGTTTGTGTCAGGAGAGTTGCCGCCGATACGGAAGAGTTCTGAAAGATCGTGCTGAGACGATCGTCAGGTCTGTGCGCAGCTGGATCAAGTGTGTAAGATCACTCACAAATTGACCGTGAATATCACCACAGACCGTGACAGGGCACCTCACGGGTTGAACATTGGATTCTTCCATCAGAACTTCTCGCGCCTGTAAGGATGCAGACGCAGATCGTGAAAACACGCATGGGATCAAGTGAAGAATGGTAAATTTGAGGAATTACTCGTCAGCATTATTCAATCAAACTCTTCAAAAATCTCTCAATAGCAACCATGGATATCCAATGCACGCCATGTTTCCAAAAAAGAAGAAGCGTGGCTAGCACCATCAAACACAAGCTCGCTTGCTGACTATCAACTCCCGCCCGAGCCTTTTGGTGAAGAGGCCCAGCGCCAATTATCCTCCATCCACCTTGGCAAACCAAAACTTGCTGCCACCGCATATGCGTAGTTCTCGGTTCCAAGAACGAGTCCCCATAAACCTTCCTTTTCACAACGTAGCTGCTGCTGATATCCCAGACCGTCATAATCTCAAGGTCCTACTTACCTTATCGCATAGCTTCTTTACTTCGGGCTCGCTCAGAGGCTTGCATTGCATCAATTGTGCGATCCAGGCATCCACATCGTCGTTGGCCGCCATCTTGCTCTAGCTGTCTGAGACGCTGCTTTGAGGAAAGGAGGGGTTGGGTTGATAGGTTGTTGGTGTTTGTCCAGAGTCTTTCTCGTGTTCGAATTCTTCGCTGTGGTGCCTGAGTATTGTGCAATATGTTGTGCGCTAGGTGTTGCTGTAAGCGGATGTAGGAAGCAGTAGGAAAACGGAAGTTAGGAGCACGGAATAGATAAATATAAGGAAGTGCCGTGTAGACAGACACCTCGAATCACTGGAGCAACCACAGCGTCACTACGCGCGTCCGTCACATAACGCCGATTTTCCCCGCAGGAGGCACTCGCTCCATCTGTTCCCAACGAATTCTTACGTAACAGACCACTTGCCGTTCATCGACGGTCGGTTTCAGCAGCAATAATAATAAATTACCATTGACTTTTGCGACTCAGCTCCTTTCATAGAGGGGTCATACAGATGAGAATACGAAGTACGCGATCTGTTACGTATTTAACCGTAGTTCACCACCATAACCCGCAAGTCACAAAAGCTCCTTCATAATTTTTATATGCATTTTCTTTTACATGTCGAAATCGATCTTCGACGCTGGTCATCGATTTACAAGTTCCCCACTAGCACTACTCCTCAACTACTGCGCTACCGCCACTTCCAACCCCCCTGCCTCTAGTGAATCCTCTTGAACCACCCCTGAAACCCCCTCTTCCCCTTGGTCCACCGTTTGGAGCGCCTCCGCGAGCGGACGCAGGAACACCATTGTGGGTACCCCGATGAGCGAAGGGGGCGCCGTTCGCAGCACCTCTTCCCCTGACGGCACCGATACCAGACTTGTTGTTCATGTTTTGTGCCTTTCCTCGAATAGGGGGATTGGTAGGTATTGCCTGGTGAACGGAAGCATGGGAATGGACCACCGGAAGGTTTCCCTGAGCCTGAACGTGAGTGACGTGACTGGAATCACGATTGTCATTGACCACAGGACCAGGGCCCAGTCGCAAACCTCCAAGCAAGTTGGACAATTGATCTCGGTGACTAACGGGCTGTTGCTGAACAGGCTGAGGTCGGACACCCTTCGCCACGCCGCTATACTTCAGATGGCCGTTGCTACCGACAACAGTGGTGCTTTGAGTAGAGTGAACAGTCTTGGGTTTCTGCAAAATGTGATGTGTAGTTGTCGCAGTTTGCTGACGGCCCGGCACCGACGGCTGGTAATGCTGCATAGGTACAGCAGGGCGAGGTCCAAGTTGAGGTCTGAAGACATTTTGAGGAACAGGCTTCGGTCCAGCTCTCTCGGAGACAGTGAATTGGGGACGAGTTAAATTGAGGCAGGACGAGAATGGTACAGTTGACCCGCGGTAAGGCGAACACTTCCCCTGGAGAGTAGAACCACCCATGAAGCCATTGTCCCAGATTACATCAACGGTCCTCATTCCAAGACCGACCACAACACCCCTCATGCCTGTTGGCACCCCTCCCGCGGCGGGGTCCTGCACCATAACGACTCGGTGGCCAGGTTCAAAAACTTGACCTTGAAGTCGATAAATGGCTTGTGCGGGCTTCAAAAGGGTCTGGCGTGGAACATTGTCCAAACGCTTCTTCTTGATCGATTGGAAGGTTTTCTTAGACAAAATGTCGTCGGCAAGTTTTTCAACTATCTGGCAGGTTTCCTGAAAGGCGGACGCTCATTAGTGAAAAGTCTATACCATGCGCCTGTGCCTTAACTAGGCTTACCGCTTCAAGCTGATCGGCAAACAACGACACGGATTCCAAATCATTCAGTCCTTCATCCTTCAACCACTTCTTCATGCCCTTGATAACAGTATCAGGGTCCTCCGCAGTGGGGCAAAGTTCCTTGCTTTTGACCAGGTCTCCTCCCCTGTTCTCCAGATGCTTGAACACCTCAGGGAAAGCCTTCTTGTACGCCTCCAGCACTTGAGCAGTCTTCTCGCTGAACTCCCAGCCTCGATCGTTTCTCTTCGAGTAACCGAGAACCTTAAGACCGCGAGACTCAAACTTGAGCGAAAGTCCAATATTGGTCTTCGAGCCATCACCGAGTTGAACGAG
>NC_009181.1:983464-1005964 GCF_000149385.1 Cryptococcus deneoformans B-3501A
TTCTTCTTTCTGACTACATGGGCCGAGGATTCGCGTAGCAAGTTGAAGGTAGGAGGTAAGAGATAGCCAGGTAATTGCGCATCTATGAGAGTCGGAGGAGGGTTTGCGAGGATATGAAGGACTTGTGGGACTGTGGGCACAACTGCGACATGAGTGGAGGTTGACGAGGGCCTGGACATTGCGAAAGTGGTTCAGAGGAGTCTTACACGATATTTTAATTGTTGTTCGTCCACAATCCGAGTGCTCAACGCTGCTGGTGGTCTTCTCGGTGGACGAGTGATGCTGCTGCTGAGAGCGGGGATCGCCGATTTCAATCGGGACAATGACGTGTTAATATTACCCCGCACTCGGCTTCTTCTTCTTCATCAGCTACTGCTGCTGAGATAGTAGCGCGGGGTGGTCGATGTCGCGCCGAGCTCAACAAGAACATCAAGCACTTGGTTCTATAGTCGCCCACCGTAAACAGCTCTCTTTCCTCACCCCTCGAGCCAGCGCCCACTTCCAGCCCCAGTGGCAAAACCTGACTCGCTCCTAGTCATGCCCCTCAATCCTTTCTCGCGCTCAGCAAACAACCCATCTCGTAACGAACGGCGCGATCCTCACCGAGGACTCTCTGACCTACTAAACAGCGCCCATCTGCAGCACGGCGCACGCTGGTCAAACAACGTAAAGGCTTCCATATTACGCCAGCTGTGGCAGACAGTATGGCAAGATCCGCAATGGATACAATACTTCGTGCCAGAAGGTACACATGTCCCAGTGTACGATAATTTATGGGAGTGGTTAGTTGACACTCCTGATGGACCATCGAAGCCATGGACATTGAGCGAGAAGCAAGCTCAAATTGAAGAAGAGAGAAAATCAGAGGGAAAGAAGCCCATCTGGACTCGTAGGAAAGGTCAAATATGTGGTAAAGTCATGCAACGGCACGACAGGACGTATACCTGCAAGTACGTGCTCTACTAATGAAATGTCCCTTAGCTGACGAATGATACGCAGAACGTGCGCGATAACGCCATCAGTGTCGCTCTGTGTTGACTGCTTCCGAGCTTCTGACCATCAAGGCCATGAAGTTCTGTTCGGCCAATCGTTCTCGTTTTCGGCTTCTTGTGATTGTGGCGACCCTACCGCATGGAAGGACGACTCACATCTTGGTTGTACACACCATCCTCGCCTCCCTCCCGGCTCTCCTCCGCCCTCTTTCCCAGATAAATTCGACCTTCCAGACTCTTTGGTCATCTCTCTCCAGAAAACGATTGCCATGTGTATTGAATTCATCATTCACACCATTGAACACTCCCACCTTCCCAGTGAATACGGGCTTTTGCCCAAGACAGAGACGGAAATGCATTCTTCAGATGGACCGACAGGAGAGCCAAAGGACAAGAGAGGAACGGGGCCTTGGGCTGTGGTATTGTGGCAAGATGATAGGCATGTGTTAAAAGAGCTGGCCAGGCAAGTTCGGGATGGCTTAGGCGTCAAATGGGAAGTGGCAGAACAGTGGGTAAGAGAGGCCATCACCGTCGTAAGTACCATTCCTGTTTTTCTATTATTCTTGTCTGATCGGCTTGTAGGGTCGCAAAATCATACTAGTTTCACCTAATCCAGTGATTGCTTTTCACGCGGCCAATATGCTGCAGCAGATTGATGCACCAGTGACCTTACGGCCTGCCGCCGACGTCTTCAGGGAAGAAATCGTGGCTACCCTCATGGATTGGCTCTATGACATCCAAGGCTCTCTGATTGGAGGTGATGATCGACTACCGAAACGGCTCATTTTTAACGCCCTCTTCGAGAAGCGAATGCTTCCTCCAGGAGGACACGGAACACCACTAGCGAACGATCTTAGCGATCTGGCCAACGGAAAGATGCTGGGTGCGACTCAAGTAGTGAAGCGGATGGACTGGTTATTACAGTTAGATTCAAGATTGTGGAAAAAAGCCAAATGGCAGTTGCGGCAGATATACTGTTCAGTGTTTTTGAGTGACGTTGAGGCTCGGAAGGCTTTCGGTGAGTGATTCATGTACAGTATCCGCTACACACAACTGACGTATTCTAGCGTCATCATTTGCTTTCAACTACCCTCGACTGGCCGAGCATTTCCTCTTTCAAGATCGCGAATTTGACGCTAATATAATTTTTTCTTCCGCCTATCTTGTATTCACAAATGGCCCCGCTACCGCCCATGCTTCCGCACACGCCAACCTCCTGACCAACGTCGTGCAAGTTGCTCACGCTTGGTATACCGGTCAAGTTGTGACAAACGAAGGCTGTGACCGCCTGGTTATCCCACCAGTGGCTTTTGATCCCAATGATTCGACCTCTCAAGGACGCTTGGATCTCGATGCACATGCCTTTTCGGGGAAAAAGGGTTTAGCCATATTGGGCCATCTGAGGAGTATGTTCAGGCATGAGGAGATGAAGAAGCTTGTAGTCAAGCAAAACCAGCTGTTTGGTAGGGTACTGGGATTTATCAACATGTTTGTTGGTATTCAGCCGCAACGTAGAGAAAGAGGAGGGCATATTGAGTACGAAGTGGAGTGGCTCAAATCTTTCACTGTCCTTGGTGACCTCGCGCGAATCTGTCGGGACCTGGGAGAGGTTTTCTCAGTAGCGAGCGCAGACGCTCTTCTGCAGAATATGTCCCTTGTCGCCAATCGCATTTTCTGCGACATGTTTTTAATATCCAACACGCTCGACAAAGATCGATATACACCTCTCACCGAGTATACGATCAACGATGTTTTGGTACTTGGAACAAGCGTTACCGTCATCAAGCAAGATGTAACGACTATCGAGGCATTCAGCTTCCACCATTACCTAAATCTGTTGTTTGCAGGGATGTTAAAATGCATGAGAACTGGGATTCCTTGGGAAAACGGGAAAGTCAATGGGATGGATTTCAATCGGATAGTGGAAAAGTTTGTGCTGGGCAGCAACGATGAACAAGCCATGGAGAGAATGAAGTTGATGCTTATTGAGTGGCCTTTACAAAGTAAGCACCTGATAAAGCAGACAGGAAGTGATCTAACGCAAAACAGAACATGTGGTTTTCGCCCAATTACGCGCCAACATGTGGAAAAAAAACGGCTCGGCCCTCCGACTACAGCATCACCATTACTGCGACGTCTCTGTCCGCGAGTCTACCATCGACCAAGAATTCTTCCTTCTCCAGTTCGGGCTCTGTATCCTTGACCCATTCACATTCATAGTCGCTCTGATCGATCGCTTCGGCCTTACGAAAATGTTCCAAGGGAATGTTGAGAAAGCGCTCCTCTGGTATGGCGAAGACCCAGACCCGAGACAAATAATCAACCTCATGGAGGATTTACTGCTTTTGATCATTCATCTTGTGTCTTATCCGGCCATCATCAACGGATGGGATAGGAAAACCATAACAAGGAAACTGATCATCCACCTCTTGGCAGTACAGCCCATGACTTACTCGGAATTATTCAAGAAGCTCCCTGAACGGTCCCAAGAGATCAGTTGTACCCCTATTCTAGCTGAAGTCGCCAACTTCCGCCAGCCTACCGAGACTACATCTGGGCAATACAGCTTAAAAGATGAGGTATACGACGAGGTGGATGTACACTGGAGGTACTATACAAGGAATGACCAGCGATCAGTAATGGACAAGCTCGTGGCCCGGGCGAAGAAAAACAAACCTTCAAATGAAGAACCCCTGATCCTTCCTCGACCGTTGGAATTTCCGTCAACTGACAGCCCTTTCTCAGGGGTTAGTCATTTCCTGCATACTCATGTGGTGGCAGATCTTGTGCACTGGGCTCTTGCGCATTGTATGCACATTGCCACGCCAGACAAATGGGCTGAAATAGTCCAACAAGCCTACCCACAAGAATATAGTAATACCCCTCTCATTCCCTCATGGGACTTTGTCCTCGATTACACCCTCCATCTCGCCATGATCGCTCTCGGCGTTGCACCCCAAGAGTTTGCACAACAATCTGTCTTCTTGAAAGGCGTGGAGGGCTCAAACAGCACGTTCCAGAATTTGTGGGTTATGCAATCCGACCCTGCTTTCAAAGCTTTCAAGCCTCGCGTGGACTATGTACTCGATACTATTGTCGCCAATTTGCCTCCACATTACACCGCCGACTACCGAGCCCACAAGGAAAGCGAAAACATGCTGGCTCTCTCCAGTCTCGCCAAGCCCGATCCTAAGGCTGCAGCCGCTGCTAGGCAAAAAGCCATCATGGCCGAATTCGCCAAGCAGCAGCAGGACTTTGTGGCAATGATGGAAGATATGGATGACGAGGATGAGGACATTCTGGTGGATGAGCAAAAGGAGGAAGAAGAGTCATATGGGAACTGTATCGTCTGCCAGGAAGAGGTTACAGCTAAAAACGCTGGTGGGATGTTGACGCTTCTCCAACCAAGTCGGCAGTTGCGTGATGTGGTGAACACACGAGATTGGTTTGAAGAATCTCTGCTTGCTCCGACAAGTATGGATAGGCCCGGAAGATACCAAAGGTATTCCTATGACCCTAAGCATCCCGAACCCGTTGGCACACAGGGGTACCCGTGCACTAATCTCAGATTTGGTATCCATATGTCAGCATGTGGCCATTACATGCACGACACGTGTATGAACAGCCATTTCGAAACCACCAAGATTAGACATACTCAGCAGGTTCAGCGGCATCACCCCGAAAATGCTGTGCGGCTCGAGTATATGTGTCCACTGTGTAAATCTTTGGGCAATGTGCTCATTCCCGTGGAACCGTCCCATATCGCCAAGAAACCTGCTGTATCAGCGAAAAAGGATGAGGATAAGCCCCCAAGTCTATCGGTGATGATTCGGAGAGTGTCAAGCGAAGGGTTACTGAGGGTAGCCGATAGTCAGCGGATATGGGAACACCATGTCGAGACGGGAGAGGTCGTCCCATGGTTCTCCGACTGCGTATTCTCGTTACACTCTCTGGATCATAATCATCGAAGAGGTGCTATGCGGGTCATTTCAAAGATGGTTGATAGAATGGGTGGTCTAGTACGGCCATTGTCAGAGCAAAGTCAGAGGATAAGAGGGAAGAAAACCCATATGTATTTGCCAGACGATATGGTGGCGTACACGGTATCTATGGCAGAGATTACTCAGCGAGGACTGAAGACAAACTCCGCAGAAGCGCTGACGGTGGCCGAGCAAATTAATGAGACTACGCTCAAGTTGGTTGGCAAGCTCATCGGGTTACTGCAGCTAGAGCTGGATTTGTACTTTGGACCGACGTTTGACAGGACGTCTTTAAGAGTGGGTATATTTGCACGATTTTTGCCAGATTGGTATAGATCCAGCACACTTCCCTCACCGCTTCTCATTCGACAACCTCTAGGGATGGTCATTGAATGTGCAGCCATTGCGCCAGACTTGCTGCAGGCAGTCATCGTGATGGCTTACTATGCCGAGCTTACGAGGTGCATGCTCGCCCTTTCGCTCTCCGTCAAGAGATGCCTTGGTCCTCGAACACGACCTTCCCCCCGTACTCAGCCTCCTGAGGATCCCAGCCTCACTGATGCTCTTACTGTCTTCTCTGGCTTCAGGCCGGTAATGCAATCCATCCTTCGACATGCCGGACCATTTGCCGATACCGATGGCGTTCTTGCTCTTCTTACCGACGATATGCTCTCAAAGCTCCTTTACTCCTATACACTCCCCTTCCTACGTCGATGCGCCATTATCTACTACTCCGTGACAGGGACATACCCCATCACTCAGCCATCTGCCTTATCCACCTTTACCCCCGCCACAAGCGAGTACAATCGTCTGCTTACTATCCTTGGCATTCCTCGACCGACCGAGACCCTTGCCAACTCATCTTCCACAGAAACACCTATTGTTGCTCGATGGATCACCCAATGGGCTCTCCATGGGCGCGTCATGCCAGTTTTGGAATTCCCTGGCACTTACGAGTTGGCGAGACTACCGGAAAAATGGGAGGAGCTGGTACTGGCATATAGTGACCGAAAATGCGGAAAATGCAAGACCAAACCATCATACCCCGCGATCTGTCTCTTCTGTGGCACAATGGTCTGTTTGGCTGGAGATTGTTGCGCAGAGGGTGAGCAAGGCGAATGTAATTTGCATATGAGAGAGTGGGTGACCAGGAAATTTAACGTCATGACACTTGAGCTGACCACTAAATAGATGTGGAGCTGTGGTGGGCATGTTCGCGGACATCAAGCGATGGAACTTGCTGTATCTTTATGCGGGGTCGGGCAGCTTTGGGCCAATGCCGTATTTAGATACTCACGGGGAACTTGACATATCTATGAGGTGGGTAGAAGAAATCTTTGAAGCACCTTTACTGATCATTCGTCCGTAGACGAGGTCACAGGCAGATCATGCACGTTGGGCGTATGGATGAGCTGAGAAGGGGAACGTGGTTGATGCACAACATCCCACACATCACCGCACGAAGATTAGAGCTGACAATAGATCACGGAGGTTGGGGCTGCTTATAAGATGTTACTTGCGGTTGAAATACATTGGAGGGTATAGGGAACCTATAGACGAGGGCAAGAGAAGGAAGAAGAGGATCGGTGAACAATTTTGTGACTTGTATTTCCTGTAGCATTCAATATACAACAGTGGTGTCTCATTGATATCTATCCACATAACATATGCAAGAGAGGGATTCATCATAATCTTGACTGATCATTGGGTTGGCGACCCATACCACTTGTCTTCGGATAAAGCACTTCGCTTTCCGCGACCTTTATATCTACAATAATCTTCCTTCGCCAATACCATTCTCGAAGAAGCCAGGTGAAGGTTTTTACGTAACCGCAATGGGTGTTGTTTTGACTGATGTTTACGCGTCAGCCAGCATCAATTCAGTTCGGATCGCAGATTCAGATATTCTCCATGTCCTCCATCGCAAATTATTCTATGATCAGCTGGGCTTTACAGCACATAATGTCTGCCTGTTTTTAATTCCACAACGAAATGTCGATCTCCGTTGGCTCTTCGCGGAAAAAGGAAGGAAGAGTAGTCCCAACGTATAGGTTTGTGGTTTGGGCAATTCATCGAAGCCTCAGCAGGTAATCTTGTCCGTTTGCTGATTCCCGATTTGTGTAGACATCTCTTGTCTCTCCAAGCCTTGACACCAGCGTGGGTCCTACCAATGTTCGTATCTGCCGTACATTGATCCGTCTGTAGAAATCCTCTAAGGACCATTGCCCACTGCGATATTGATGCTGCTTATGCTCGTATGTCGTCTAACAATCTATGCATATTTGCGTAAAATGCTTATGGATTGTAAGAATTTGAGCAGGTCCGGCTTGGATTGCCTGACGATATACCTTTAATCTGTGCGCAATGGCAATCAATCATTGCGGTCAACTATCCCGCCAGGAAATATGGTATCAAAAGGTGAGATCGTGTGTCCATTTTCTCTCAAATGGCTTATTGACAGTATCCACTTCCAAAGGTTTACCTCCATAGAAGATGCTAAGAAAATGTGCCCCCACCTAAGGATACAGCATGTCGCGACGTACCGTAATGGCGAAAGTGAAGCCGGTTATTGGGATGATGTTGATCCTCGGACGCATAAAGTCAGCTTGGATGTATACCGAAGAGAAAGTCTCAAAATTCTAGCCATATTCAAGGAGAAGATCCCTAGAGGCGAAATAGGTAAGTTAGTTGAGGCTAATCGGCGAATAGGTCTGACCATCGTTGCAGAAAAAGCATCGATAGATGAAGCATTTCTTGACCTGACTCCAATGGTCATTGAAAGATTGTTAGCTGCCCATCCCTACCTTTCCAAGGTTCCTGAAGATGCTCCAAATGGTCTCGACTCTCCATTACCTCCTCCTCCACCAATCGATTGGAGCAACGCTGGCTCTGTTTTTCCCATCGACGGGAAAGAGGATGGATCCGGAACGGACCATCAAGAAGATAAAGAGGAAGACGAGAGAAGTGAAGATGGTGATGAATTCGATGGTCGGACTTCTGGGAGCAATAGAGATTCCTGGGAGGATTGGGCGCTGTGTATGGGTGGGGAGCTTATGTCTAATGTACGCGAAGAGGTATACCTAAGGTTACATTATACATGCACGGCAGTGAGTCTCTTTGGTCCCGACCCATCTTTTCTATATTTAACATGTACACGCATACAGGGAATTGCCCACAACAAGGCGATGGCCAAGGTCGGTAGTTTGGCCCTATAACGTCGGACAATGGCTAATCCTTTGCCCCAGCTGTGCTCAGCTTGGAAAAAGCCTAATAATCAAACCATCCTTCGCACAGCTGCTGTGCCAGCTTTTTTAAATGGTCGAGACTTTACAGATGTATGTATTGTATATTTGAGAAATACCCAAAGTAAAGATGCTGATAGGGGAGCTACTAGATTCGATCTCTTGGTGGCAAGCTTGGTGCAGCAATAGCCCAACAGTTCGGTGCGAAGACAGTGGGCGATATGCTGTAAGTCTCAACTGGGGTATTGATAAGCCTTTGCTCATAAGAGAAGGACTGTATCGCTCGATGAGATGCAAAGGAAATTCGGTGAGGAGAGTATCTGGGTATACAACATTCTCCGCGTACGTCACCTTCATAACAAACAGGGGTTTTATCTGAACATCTAGCCCAGGGAATTGACCATTCGGAGGTAACGGATCGTGTCGCAACCAAGTCTATGCTTGCATCAAAAAGCATCCGTCCAGCAGTCACGTCCCCTCAACAAGGTCATCAATGGCTTTCAATTTTGGCGGGCGAATTGAATGTTCGTCTGAGGCAGTCAAGAGAAATTATGCCCGGACTTTGGCCCAAAACACTGGTCCTTAGCTATCGCCAAGGTTAGCAAAACAAATGATTTTCTACCTATTTGTACCTATTTATTATGCTAACTTTATTCTTCAATAGGTATCGAACCTACCCGGTCTAGACAGATTCCGTTTCCCTTCACGCGAAATCTATCTACAGATTACATTATGAAGTATGCCAAGAAGCTATGGGATGAGGCGACTCAACCCATGTTGAAAGGCAACATGAAGCTCAACGTTGTATGTCGCTTTGGGCTTCAACACAAAGATTATTAATTGATTGATACCATAGATTGCCCTTTCCTTCACTGGTCTGGAGAAGCTTGAAGAGGGGCAGCAGGGAATTGAAGGCTTCTTCAGTAACACGAAACCAAAGGCAGCTGATGAGAGTACTATTGGACCGTCATCTTCGACGACAATGCCCCGAGTAATATCGAAGTTGAATAACATCTCAAAGCGGACTCGATCCCCATCTTCTGATTCCTCCTCAACAATACCTACTGCAGTCGAAGTTCTACCCTCGAAAAAGGTCCGACCAATGAATCAACCTCTCTCGAAGCGCAAGAAAGGCTTGGACGCTTTCCTTATCAAAAAACCTTCTGATGTGACTTCTTCCTCCTCGCATTCCAATATATCTACCCCATCTTCCGCATCCGTTTCCGACTTGGAAATAACTCCTATCGAACCTCCCCAATCATCCCGTATATCTTCTCATACGAAAACGGATATGGACTCTTGGACGTGTCCTAAGTGCGCGCAGACTTTTACTGTTCCGGATGAACTGGACTTAGGTGAAGAGCAGGTTGGATTGTTGAGAAGCATGAAACAGGAGCATGAGGATTGGCATTTTGCAAAGTCATTGCAGGATGGTGGTGATGGTAATGGCGGAACTAGCGCGCCTGGTCAACGGCGGAGCAATACTACGCCTTCTCTCGGGCAAAAGGAAAAAAGAAATGTAGAGGGTATCAGAGCGTTCTTCACACCGAAACCGCAGTAATCATATCTTGCCATAGTATAATTTCTCGATCCTTGGTCTTATAACTGTTGTCGTAAATCAAGCTGCACAATTATGCAAACCGTTTAAACAATACAGTTAGTATATATAAAAAACAACTCCGTTATCAGGAAGATATCAAACAAATATAACAAAATGGCTACAACAAACAGACTAGGCGACCAATGCTGGTAGCTATGCGAGTCAATTATATCTTCAAATAAATGTTGTGCAATACCATGGGGCCGTATTCACCCCATACATCTTCCCGCACTTCTTGGATGCACCGCAAGAAAGCTGACGAGACCTTCACTTGCGTCCAGTTTTTAACCTGACAAAACTCTTCACGTCAGCTGACATATCGCAGCCGACAACAGAACTTTATACCGCTCACTATATAAGCAAGGACCTTGCTATGCAGTTCTTCATACGGGTAGCTAACGAACCTGCGCTCTAATCAGTTTGTTGAAAGGCCCGGAAAGAGAAAAGTACTCACGCGGCTGACATACATGTCTCGTAGGATAAACTCCTCAAAATCTGCTCCATGGCCATTTCCCTTAGCTCTTCTAGCCTGTATCGGTGTGCGAGCATGTACACATCGAGGGCACTTGCAGGAGGTGGGCATGGGGTGGGATGAGGGTGAGGATCGTTCTCAGTCCCTATACGTGCAAAGGCGTCGAAAGAGTTATTTGGCGGGCCGAGAGCCGAAAGATGAGAGGCAACGAGATGGGGCTTGCTGTTGTTGGAAGTTGCAAAAGTACGGTTTAGAGGGACAGCCATTGTCGGTATCTTCGATGGAGACGTGGAGCTTGCGTCTTTTTTCATTCTCTTTGGTTGTTGAGGTGTTCCCTTGTCTCCGTATGGATATGGAATGTTCGTAACTCCTATACTTAACGGTGGACTTATTTTACTGCTAGGCATGCTCTTTACATTGAGCGGCTCATCCTGGAGAGAGGTAGGATCTACTTTAGTATCCCAGTCGCCTGCTAAAGGTAGATGCTGGTAGTTCCATTCTGCCAAACCATTTTGAGTGGATGTCCGAGGACGTAATATTCTGTCCACGTGGGCATTATCCAACCTATGTTCATCATTTATATAATGATAGTCCTCATGTTCCGAGAACGTGAGTTCGTTCGTATAGAGATAGCTAAGAATATGAAAAATTCAGAAAGCCCGTAAGTCGATAATATTTTCTACCGGAACTCACTGTAATATCCAATAGAGCGTGCTGAAGGAAGCATCGTCGACGATGATGGTATTATATCTCTGGGTTTCCGAGAATCCCGATGTTAACAGGTCCTTAAAATATTCGGACTTCTCCTCTAGAATCTCTGAATGCGCGTATAATATTCGCTTGCGCGATTGCCGTAGGCGTTTGACGATGCTTGATACATCCTCTTCTGACTCAGCTTCCATAGCCCGATCATGTGCGGCGGATGGCTGAGACTGATCATAAACGTGTTCTAAGCAAAGGAAACGCACGTCGCCAGACTTCTTATCTAGTAATCGCGCTAGTCCTTTTGTAGTGTTCCTGGCAATATCGTTGGGCAGACTAAATCTGGGCTTCTCAGGAGCCGCCACCTCCATGTAGACACATAATTTCAGAGCGTCATCGCGCCGGATCTCCGCGTCTTCGAGCAAGATCGAAAGTAGAGGTAGAACAAAGTGCATGATCGACTCATTGTGAAAGTTGTGCTCCAGAGTTTTTGACCAAACGTATCTCGTTTGCGCATATCGATGACCAGCATTGGGGGTGCAATGGGTTACTCCCAGGAAGATATGAACTGGAGTAGTGAGATCGACAAGGTTCTCAAGCTCATCGCGGCGCCATATTTGGAGATATAGATCCTGTTTCGCCTTTTCATTGGCAGGTGAACTGGATGCTGAAGGAATTGCGCAATGGTGGACATTACAAAGCACTCAACTCAGTTACTAGAACGCGAACGCTTTGCGAACGGTCGGTGGGATAGGCTCACCTTTTGGTAAGAAATATTTAGCAGCGTACATTGCCAGCTCAAATACCCCCATAGACGCTATTCTCTCATAAGATGGAATTTGATAAGGATTATCCTCATCGAAATTATCATTGTTACTGCGATTAGAGGGTTCGGGAGAGGAATTCGAAGGCTGGGGGAAGGGTATCCCATACTCAAGGTATAACATGAAATTTCTTAGGTCCCGTAATTCCCATTCCAGTTTTTCTCTGATACCGCGGTTTGGGGGAACATCCAAAGTCAAAGACATATCTGTTATTATCACTGGACGGGACGTGATGTTGTCTTTTTTATGGCAGAGTGATGACAACCTCGCCTTTTCGACGGCTGGCGGCAACAAAATGGGTCGGACAGACGGCAGAGTGATTGAAAAATGTAGCCAAGTTCCAAGGACGTAAGTAGAAGGTTGTCAGAAGATGGATCAGCGTCCGCAAGGGTGGTGCTGGGGGAAAGAAGATAGGAAAAGAGAGAACCGACGAATAACTACGACAGACTGAGGGGGAACTGTTTATTATCATCGATCCCCACGCCGTGCCTAGAGCAACCGCCGATGGCCGAACAAGGAGATATTGTAATCTCAGTATGCTTCCGCTAATCCCGCATTTAGATCCGCTAATAAAAAGTCGCGTGTGATTTTGGCTTGTCTAATGTACTACGTCATCGACCCACCCGCCGATGAAAGAAGATCAAAAGATGGCAGTGCGTGCGTGCGTGAAATGAATAGCGAATCGATGACAGCCGGTAGCAAAAACTCTTCCTTCCTCACCAACAAACCACTACTGTCATACAGACGTTCCACCATCTTCCTTGCCTGGATGGCCCCAGTTGAAACTCTGTCATGCACTCCCCGCCCCCGAACACACCCCTTACTCTACGGGCCATTCTCCTCACCTCATCTTCTCCACTTTCAGAGCCTAATCTTCCTTCCATTCGCTTCCGTATAACCCCTCACTTCCTGGTGCCTGACTGCATTATCTCTACATTGACTGATAGTTACAACATTGGACACTGTGTAGAGACGATAGTGCCAGTGGGTGGGCAAGTCGAAGTGGGCTTGACCGTGGACGAAGAGTCCTTAGCAGAGTGCGGAATACTAGTTGAGGGACCATCTTCAAGAGTGATAAGGGGTGTCATAGAATCTTTCAGACTGGTGAGTAAATATACCAAGACTCTGTATTGACCAAAAATAAATACAGAATGCTCAGTCATTATCATTATCAACCATAGCGCCTATAGCACAATCGCGGCATGATTCTTCAACTTTCTTACTCACTCCTTTATCATCCACGCCCAGCAATAATCTCCTTCTCACCCATATGATTCCCACAGGCCATCCAATATGCTATCTCAAACGTTTCGATGTGCATTGCTCTTGGACGATGACACGTACGGGTGGTGCATTGAAACGTCTACCTGAAGACGATGAGAATGAAGATGGACAGGCTCAAGAGGATATCATCGATGATCTGATGATCCCCAACCATTATGATTTCGCTGTACCACATCAGATGGGGTCAAATGAAGAAGATGGTGGGCGAGTAGAGCTATTACTGGAAGATCAGCATCCTCGCAATTGGTTGGACGACCAAATCAGAAATGCCTGTCAGAAACTCCTATTGAAACACTTTTTACGGTGCGTCGTTCTGATCCTTATCATTTGTTCTTGGATTTAGAGCTTATCACGGTCTTAGGCGTTTTCCCCTCATCTTTGATGGAAGATTCACTGAGGTAAACTGAGCCTATTGAGGCTAATTGGATACTGACCTGAATTCTCTTTCCTTAGACACTTCCCAAGTACATTGTGCCTTCACAGCTGATATCATCAGTTTCTCATTTCGCAAGACTGTCTATAGCATACGATACTCCTCTAAGCCAGAAATTCGGAGAGATTATGGAAAAAGTCACAAGACAGCAACAAGAGTTCCTCTCTTTCAAAGTGGATCAAACAGTCAATCTCCCAGCTAGAAAGGATCGCAAACTGGAGGCAGCTCGAAAAAGGCAAAAACGATTGAAACAGGTAACGCAGGGCAAAAATCAACTTGATGATACCCAGCAGGAGAAGGAACAGCCAGATGAAAATGACGCTACCGTTGAAATAAACAGACGAAAACAAAGGTATTTGGAACAAGTCAAAGCTTCAACAGACGCATCTGATAAGTACGGGATGAGATGTAAGGAACGGAGGATCAGCCGAATCATAGGAGATGCGATAGGACTCATCTGTCGTAGTGACTTTGAAATGAAAAGGAATCGGAGTGGAAGACTGAGTGCTGCGGGAACGAAGGTTAATCACCTTTGCATTGCAAGGTAATTGAGCATAAGCTGATCCCACGTTAGTTTCGATATCCAACAGAAGACGACGCCCATCAGATACCACCTACATCTGATACTCAACTGTTCTTAACCTCTCGGACTAATCCCAACACAGCAAGTGATACGTCAAGGGATGAATCGTCCATTGAAGACACCTTGGCGGGCAGCATGAGCTATGAGATACTTGTGGACGGCCAAGAGGAGCGGCGTCCAATGCCAGGAGGAAATGAGGAGAGTTTTGGGGAACAACGAAAGGATGAGGACGAGGATGTCGACGGCGAGTTTATCATGGACTACGATTTGAACGACGATCAGGAGGATGATGATCTTCTTCCCATAGAATTATGGCCATTAGAAGAACAACCAGAGACGAGAGTAGTACAGTACGACAACCGATCAAAGAAGCCTGTGGCCATGCTCCGCGTCGAGCGTTTTGAAGATGATATAACAGTGGGAGATGGTGACAACAACGGCATGGACTTTGAAGGTTTAGAATTAGAGGCCACTTTTGTTGGTTAGAAGGAGAGCTCATATACAATGTTTGTACATGCATGCTTCGTAATTGCACAAAACATGAGCAAGCAGTGGAGCAGGATATACTGTGCATATCTGTAAAACAGTCATTCAACATGCATGGAAATGGCAGACACGTCATGAACGACAAGCAAAAAACAAGCAAAAAAGAAAAAATTGGCGCCACCCGGGATCGAACCAGGGACCGCACGATTGAATCTCGAGTTTCGGAACTTCAGTCGTGCGCTCTCCCAACTGAGCTATGTCGCCTTCCTTGAAAATGCGAAAATGGGATTATTAGGTCACCGCAGATCAAACATGCTGTGTCGTCATTTAATTCCCGTCGACGTGTGGTGTGCCTGGCTGCTCTGGTTGACTTTCGAGTTTTCTGTGAAAGTGGGAAGCATATGTTGTTGCTGCATCAGACGAAGAGGAAGATCGCTTTTTTTTTCTGGCTGGCTGGTTACTCTTTCCGTCCTACCTATACCACTGGCAGGAGTCTTCGCCACTGAGCCGTTCAAGCGGAAAAGAAGGGTGAAGGAGGGCTCGTAACTGCCTTCAAGACTCAACGAAGTTCACACTTCTGCAGTTCTATACCGGTGCACGGGCCCAGAATCACTCGGGGCCCTCTTTTCTGTGAGTGGTCTTTAATCTTACTACTACCGTCTTCTTCGAGGTGTGAGTCGGTGCTGCAGTATCTAGTTCCCCATATTACCTTTCGAATCCATCAAAAGTTGCCACCATTCTTCCTCATTGCCACCCACATATATATATATATATATATATATATGGCCTCTGTATCTGCCTTTCCAGGATACTCTTGATATCCTTCCATATCCCACACCTCTTCCTACTTAATCTAAAGGTCCTGGGAATCATACATCATTGATATTCGGAATCATCTTGACGCTCCTTTGTCTCGTCTCGAGATCTAAGCGGTGTAAGCGGTGTCATCCCATGATTGCCCCAGTCATCCCATCTGACCCCTTTGGATTAATAGTTGACATATGAACTGACCCTTTCTTCTAGCACTCGTACTTGCTTCATCAGAGCTGGATGTGCCTTGCAGAATGGGAATTCTAACACGTATACGACGAAGATCATCCTCAGCAGCACAAACCCAGCGTCCTTCCTCTGCTTCTCCTTTGGCATCTCATCTCGTACCTTCAGCGACATCCGGCACTGCGACGGTTGCGCCTGATCCACCCTCCACCGGGTCCGTGGGTTCACGAATACCAAAGAGGCCATGGAAAAAGAAGCATGATGAGGGGAGTTCTACAGGGAGCTTGAACAAGAACGGGAAGGGGAAGACGAAAGCAGAGAATGGTGAACTGCTTGGAGGCCCGAAATATGGAGACTTTTCGCCATCACTAGGGCCAGCTTCATCTCTCTCCGTCAGTAACGTTCCAACGACTCGTGTGAATGGACCCTCTTCTCAGTCATCTTTGTCGCCACCCGGCAATGGTTCTCCAGCTGGGGACAGCAACTCAGTGCCATGCAGTAGTGAGAAGGTCGAAAAGCGGAGGCCCGATGTCAGCGAAATAAAGCGACCGACTAGCCGAACTTTCAAACAGGATGGAGGGATACTAGGAAAGCTCAATTTCGAGGTTGCGGGAGATAGACAGAGGAAGACGTCTAACTCGAGTTGGACGAAGGGCGTAGAAAGTATAGTGTCCAGTGGTTCACCTTCAGAATGGCCGAACGCTTCGATGTCCAATGCCAACCTCCCCTCAGAAAGCAATCCTGTTGTCACATCGAGTAGCAGAGCACTTACACCCGATCTAAATGACGACCAGAGACCAGCGCCGACACTGTCAAGAGGTAACAAGCGGGAAGAAGACCCTATAGAGGTTCTGGAGTCTGCGGAGAAGAAACATCGATTCTGGAAGGGTAAAGGAAAGTCCAATAGACATTCGCGGGTCATGAGCGACTCATTTCAACTGGGCGGGGTACGTATTTCAGCTAGACGGGTAAGTTTTGGCGGTGCGCTAACATATTGTCAGTCCGAGCCTCCCACTCCAGGCAAAATCCCTTCTTCGTCAAGTGGGCCGGACTTGGCTAGCGTCTCTAGGAATTCTGTAGACCTCGATCAGCCTCATCCACAACAACTTCGCCGACCTTCATCGTCGTTCTTCCCCAACCCTTTCTATCGATCTCTATCTCGTGCGTCAGAAAGACCTTCGGCGGTCGAGGATGGCTCTTTCCAGTTGAAAAGTTTCCGCCATGTCTCGGGTATGTCTGATGTAGAGGGTGCGGGGAAACTAGAAGGGTATCTTTCTCATGTCAAACGGGAATCAGTTGCTGCTCTCAGTATCGAACTACCAGCTGCGTCGACAGCCCCGGACTCTTCACTAACCTTCGCATCTCCTAAGCCGACCGCGGTTCCTCTGTCACGCCCTGTTAGCGTCGCTCCCTCCCTTGCTTCAATGGAGGATATGATGGTTTCTCCGAATAGAGTCAGTGTTGCTGCATTCAAAAAGGGACTTCGGCGTCCAAGCAATGGTCTGATGTCGACGATGAGTGATATCGGACATGGGACCCCGGCTACTGGCTCTGGAGACGAGGACGACGACATCCCTCTTGGCAAGCGAATTGTCTCGCAACCTCTGCCTAGACAGACGAGCTCTCAATCATTGTTCAATATGCGCGATCCTGGTCTGAGCAATTCGGAAGGTGCGACATCTAATCCCATGCTCAAGCAACCGAAAAAAGAGACAAGTGAAAAGGAAGTCTCAAGCCAAGAGCCTTTGGTTTTCCAGGTGAAAGCATATCGCAGAACGTCAAGCGGTTTCGTGGTAAAAAGTCGAAGTCCCATGGCAAGTAATCAGGACCTACCTAGCAGCCCCGTAAGCTCCCTGAACTCGCTGGCTACTGGCTTTCCTGGATCACTTCGCCCGACAGCCTTAACCAGTTCCGCATCTACCCGGACGCCTTCACCAAATGCGGGAGTCACCAACCTCTATGGAGCTTCACCTCCCACTACGGACGACAAAGAGCTTATGACAGATGGATATTTTTCAGCAGGTGCTCCTTCTTCTGATCGGGTTGTGCAAAAGGGTCAGAAACCCTCGTCTCCGGTCACTTATCAACCCACCGAGGAACTTGCTAAAGCCGCCCTCCCCTCACCTCCTGCCACTGCACAGCAACCCTCTGTCGCGCCCATTGCAGAGCTTTCGGCAAATGTACAATCTAGTAATTCCCATCTCAAACGACATACACCCCCTCCTGTCCAGCATATCGACGTACCACGGCCTTCACACGATATTTCACCTACGCTATTAGCTCTTAATCTTCCGTTGCCTCCAGATCAGATGCCCGATACCCCCCCCAAAGCGCCTTCGCCATTATCAGAGCTACCGCGTCGACCTACAGCCGGACCAGAAGGAAGTGCATCTCCTGGTACCCAAAGCAAGCGGATGTCATTATTGGAAGAGCCCATAAAGTACCTATCAGGGTTATGGGCTACACCGTCAGCTGGCGAAGATGGTTTTGACCCAGTGTTAGCTGTTGATTCTTTAGGTCGGTTAAGTGGAGATGAGCCTCAGTCGCCAACTAAATCAAATCGCCCAGGCATCACCTCTTGGTATGCCCCTCAAGACTTGCCTGAACGCCAAACGTCGGCCTCCCCGTCACCATTTTCATCGACAGAACGTATCCGTTCATCTCTTTCAGAGAGATTGGCTGGTGTCGCGACCTCTGCTATAAGTACAACAAAGCCTGGCCGCGGTTTACAGAAACCAGCCATGGAGAAACTTAAGACTAGTGCTGAGGAGCAATGTCCTGCCGATAATCACAAGTCACCGGTCAGCGATTCTACTGTGGCCCCTATTCCTCGATCTATTCCTCGACCTTTCTCAAGTTTCATAAAACCAGGACCAGTTCAGCCAAACCCCGCGATTGATGAGAACGAAAGTGATACCGAAGGGGGGACGAGCATGTCCACCCATCACTGTGAAAGATTAAGAGCGTCCTCGCTGTCGTCTCAGCAGTCTGTTAGAAGAGTACCTGGTGGTCCCCGACAGCCCGTGCGGCAAAGTCGCATCGTCTCAATGCCTATCACAAATTCTCATTTGGTTCACAAATCACCTGATCGTTGGCGTCATGTTCAGAAGGATGACGATGAGGACGAGCCTTTAGCAAAGATCAAACATCGGTCTTCCAAGTCATCTCTGGCCATGGCTACCGCCGGAAAATCTCCATCCTATGGACAGATTTCCTTGCCAACCCCTCCCACCAGTGTTACAAGTACAAGTATCGGCTCTTCGAGTCCTCAGGAGCGGCGTAAGCCCCTCATTGAGCTGGAATCAGCTGCACCTGCCACCCCACAGTCTATGACGACACCACGACCACATGATTCCCTTTTACCTGCATCGTCTAGATCCTTTGACAAATCCTCTACAACATCTACAGGTTCTACGCCTTCGTCCGGCAAAGAATCGCTTCCTTCCCCTGTCAGGGCTCAAGTCAGGTTTGATAATCCTGAGAGGAAGTGGCCTTCTGGCTTTCAAAAGAAGAGGACGAGTCCAGAGATATCGAAAGATAATGTGAATGACAATGCAGTAGAAGTGTATGGAGAGAGACAAAGGCGTCAAGTAAGTTACCCGAACGCTAATCGAAATCGAATCACTGACAATTTGTACGTAGGCCGAAAAATATAGTGGTGATAGTCGGCAGCGAAGACGCTCAGAGGGGGCGTTACAACATCCATCGCCTTATGACCCTCCTGTTCAGGCGCAGATGGGCATGCAGGAGGTGCCAGATCCACAAGATATGTCCCCAGAAGCATTTTTGTAAGCACGCGATTCATCATGATGAAGTGTCACCGCTGACTTGCGATCAGCGCTTGGCAAAAGCATCAATGGCAGATGCAATACCTTGCGGCCGCTTATCGTGCATCTGAAGAAGAGTGGGAAAAGCAAAGTTCAGTATCAACGTCGATTCACAATCAGCCTTCTAACCAATTCATCCCTTTCCCCATGCAGCCCATGTCCATGTTCCCATCCAATGCGAATATGATGGATATGGGTATGGGTATGCCAATGGGATATGGCTATTCAGCATATCCGCAATTACAAGGACACATGTTTAACTCTTACCTCAACATGCCTCAGATGCAAGGCCAAGCCGATGGAGAAGGGGGCTGTAGTTACGGAATGGGAGCTCAATCAGTATTTGGTGGAGAATTTAGGCCACTCGCCGCCAAACCGTCTCAACAGCAACAGTATAATCCTAATCCCCAAAGACGAGCATCAAGTGATCAACAGGGTGCCCAATATGGTAATCCTCCACAACCCCATCGTCATCAGGACGACCCTCGTCTGGCGGAGGGCCGGAGTGCATCAGCTTTGGGCATGTACGATAATGCAACTTCTCCCCCGACAATGTCCAAAAGACCATCGGGCGTGTTTAGAGGACTGTTAGGAGAGCGGGAAAAGGTGGAATTGCAGCAAGAGATGGAACGACAAGCGCAGGAGAAGCTAGAGAAGCAAAAACAGTGGGCAAAGGAGAGGGCGAGAGGGAAGACGACTGAAAGTAGCAGCCCACCGCCCCCGTCAAGTTGGAGTAGAATGACTGGTGATTGGTCTGAAGGTGGCGCTCCGAGGAGACAAAATAGAAGCAGATCGAATATAGCGAACTAAAATACGGGCAGTAAAAAATTTCACGCTTTCTACGATCAACGCACAATACGTATTACTTTTCGATGCCCATTTGTAGGACTATTGTATATAATAACAGTATCATAATCTCATGTTTCTCTTTCCAAAAGTTGATACGAGTGGTCACGCTATCATAAGGACCGTAGCATAACGACATAGCATAGGTCGAGTTGGATCTTCATTTCATGCAAATTAATATTCTGTATCCAACTGGCAGATTTTTCACGTATGAGCCTACCTACACACGGAGTAATGCATTGCTAGGGCCACGGAAAAAAATAAAAATATAATACAACCTCTGAAGACAACATCACGCTCCTCTTGCATTAGATCAAAGCTCAATCAACAAAGCTTCTTCTTTCTCCTCCTTTTCCAAACCTTTGGGTGCTTCTACGGGCGCATCTGGGAAGATGGTTGGGGGTAACGGTTGAGGGAAAGAGGCAGCGTTATACATTCCCGCGGGGAGCTGTGTTTGAGCAGCGTATTGGTTTTGCTGGGGTTGAGCCTGCAATTGGGATTGAGACTGTGTTTGAGTTTGTGCGGAAGCCTGGGGCTGAGGTTGGGGTTGAATCTGTGAAGCCGCATGCTCCTGTTCAAGCCCCGACTTGGCGCTTCCTACCGTTCCTTCCGACACATACGAACCTAAAGAGTCTGGCGGCGGAGCCGACGCGCCATACTGCATATCTTGCTGTGACGGGATTTCTTGTGGTTGAGATTCATACTGGGTTTGGGTTTGGGTTTGGGGATGGGAAGGGATGTAAGAGTGTCGCTGGGGCGAGTTGGGGTGGGTGGAGAGATTAACAGGTGGAGGAGCGGAAGGTATGTCGACGGGTGCCGCTCCAGATGCGAACGGAGGAGCAGAGGCATATTGCTGCTGTTGTCGTTGAGATTGCTCGGCTACAGGTATAGGTGCACCATAAGTCATAGAAGCCTGTCTTTGCACACCAGCGGGAACGGGTGAAGAAACGGGCGGGACAACGACCGACGCTTGTCTTGCTAATCCCGGCTGAACATGCGATGGCGCGGGAGACCATTGGCTGTAAGGCGATGAATGGGATTGTTGAGGGTAAACCCGTTCCTGGGGAGGAGAAGTAAAATTGGGAGTAGTATAAGGCATCGTAGGGTAAAGGGAGGGTGCGTGTTGAGCTTGGGCTTCGGGCTGAGGCTGAGGGGGTTGGTAGGCTTGTTGAGGAGGCACGAATGCTTGGTAGCCGTTAGGAGGGTATTGGCCATACAGCTGCGGTTGCGGCTGGTACTGTTGGGTGTAGTAGCTCTGCTGTTGTTGATACCTCCTCGCTTGCTCTTCGTGCGCCCGTTTAGCAGCATAAGCCTGTTGTCCATCCAGAATTTGACCGTAGAGGTTGACAGCTTGGGACAGTTTATCTTGCATTTCCATCAACATTTCTGTGGTATTGTTAACGCAACTCTCTTGAGGCATAACAGGCGCTTACGTTGTTTTGTGCTTTTTTCCTCCACATTCCTCCTCAACCTCCCGCCCACTGTATTAGCCTGCTCCGCCAACACATGTGCATGTGGAAACCTTCTCAAATCTCGCTCACCGTACGCCGCCATCTGATCCATTGTGTTGCTAAACGTCAAGATCGTCTCATTCTCTCTTGGGGAAAGGTCGAATGTTGGCAGAGGTCTGTATTCTGGTTCTGGCGCTTCACCGAGGCCCGCTGGAGCTGATGGACGAGCCTCCATATCACGAAGAGAAGCCTCAATCGCAAGGCGCATTTGCTCATCCTCATCTTCAACAGTGCCATGCGCCAGAGGAGGCTCGGAAGGCGTGAAATGGCTGTGGTGGCGGTTCTGACTATGTTGAGATTCCGCGAGAGAGAGTTCGATGGCTCGTTGAAGATCAGCATCAAGATCCGCTCTAGACCTTGGCGTACGCCCGGGGACAGCGGGGGCAGGAGCATCAGCCTTGTTCCTCCCAGCTTTAGCCCAGCAGCCGTCGCACACTCGGACCTCTTCCGTGATTCCATATTTGGGTAAAGGCATGCTGTGGCTCGAGCACGCTTGGTCGAATACGAGACCACAGTTGCGACAGTGGTGTTTACGGTTAGTAAATGTGAAGGCAGAGCGGCAGCGCATGCACGCATCAGAGTCGACCCATGCAGGAGCAGTGGTTGTTGTCAAGAGATGAGAAGGGACAGGAGCGGGTGGCGGTGGGAAAGTGATTCCTATACGGATGTCAGGGCGGAACATGTTATAAGGCAACCAGATGACTTGCCAGAAGCCCTGAGCT